>NC_066584.1:447665907-447965907 GCF_024323335.1 Lathyrus oleraceus
GGTTATCCCAAATCGTAATGGAACTGGGTGGAAGGGAATCTAACCATGATAGGGCTTTATCTCTGAGGGAAAAAGGAAATAATCTTAAACGTATTGCCTCAGGAGAAGCTCCATTGGTTTTAAAAGTGTCTGCTAATTGAAGAAATATTTTTAAATGTTGGTTTGGGTTCTCAGTAGCGAGACCCGCGAATTGTCTCTGTTGCACTAGTTGCAACAGGGATGGTTTATGTTCAAAATTATTAGCTGGGATGGTTGGGTTTACTATACTAGAACTAGGTTCTTCGTTTGATGGTTGAGCGAAATACTTAAGAGGTCTTTGGTTTTGATCTTCGGCCATAGCTCTCTTAATTCTATGAAAGAATAAACGTGCGCGAGCGTAACGTTCAGGTTCCGCCAGAGGGTATACTAAGCTTAAACTTCCGGTGCTGTGAGTTCTTCGCATTGACCGGCGGGAAATAGCCTAAGTCTAAACGATATAACAACAGGAAAATGAAATTTGACGAAATTGGTCCCCGGCAACGGCGCCAAAATCTTGATGCGGTTTTTTCGCAAGTATACGAACGCGTCAGAGTAATATAAAAGATTGTCGAATCCACAGAGACCAAGTGTCAATCTATCATTATCTATTGTGATGTTGCTTATCAAAGGCGATCGAAATAGGTGTTTTTGGAGTGTGCAATGAAAAGTAAAATATTGAAATAAAATATAATTAATAAAGACAGGGTCGAATGTAATTCACGTAATCAATTAATAATCCAAGTACTTGCTAATAGAATTACTTATGGGCAATGTTTCCTACTTTGAAAAGAACTGATTTAATAGGAACTGTCGCTTTCGTGTATTCAGAACCGAGTTGTACTCCCTAATCAAACCCTCTTATTGTCACTTATAAAAAGGCACGCATTGCGTTAGAGTAGTAAACCTATTTTTAAGAAATATAGTATCTTGACTAAGTTGAAAAGTATTATAACCTGGATTTCTTAACCAAAAGAGGTTCTTACGAACCAGACTCTAAACTTATAAACGCGTCCGAAAATAGTTTTAAAATCTCTTTTCTTCTTAATGTTAAAAACTCCTAATGAACTAGACAAAGCGTTTTCGCTGTTTTTGAAATAGTTAAAAACAATTAAGTTTAAAAAGACGTTGGACGGCTTTCGATCTTACCCAACGGAATTAAAGTGCGGGAAAACTTAAGTTGAAAGTTAAAATAGCCCTTAAGTGTTTCTACGAACAATTGTACGGATTACTGGTTCAATTACGATCCTTACATTCTAACCTTATAAATTTAGTTAGACATGGTAAAGTAAAAGTGCATTAAAATAAATAAAAGTAGTGCGAGTGCGAGAAATAAATAATTTAAAGCGAGTGCGAGGAAATAAATAATTTAAAGCGAGTGCGAGGAAATAAATAAAGTAAAGCGAGTGTGAGGAAATAAATAATTTAAAGCGAGTGCGAGGAAATAAATAAAAGTAAAGCGAGTGCGAGGAAATAAATAAAAGTAAAGCGAGTGCGAGGAAATAAATAAAGTAAAGGGAGTGCGGGAAAATAAATAAGATAAAGACAAGTAATAAAAACCTGCTCCAATCGGAGGGTTGAATAAATTGCAAAGCGGAAATGAAAATGGCGGCAGGATTAACTTCCTTCCAAAGTGCTCCTAATTCGATTACAGACTCTATCACAGACTCGATTACACAATTGTGGTAACACTCCAATGCGAAGCGATTACCACTTTATAAAACTGAATATATGCCTAAGTGAAACAAAGTTGCTCTGAGTTTGCCTCTGCTCTAAGTTTGGATGATTGTAAAAGTGAATTCGAGTTTCTATTTATAAGCAAGTAAAAAGATGGAACTGACTTGGATGCCCTTCAACTTGAAAATGGGAGGGAAACTATTTTCCTCTTGTGGCGCCCGCCACAAGCACAAAATGAGGCGCCTTAGTGCAAGTAGTGGGGAACGTGGAAGTTGAGGGAAGTTGAGCTTGGACACGTCATGGCAGGGTCTATGGCGCCAGCCATGGGGTAGGCCACAAGAACAAAATGCTGAACCTTAGGGTTTTTGGCTCTTTTTCGCTCCTTTTCTCGATCGGGGCTCCGATTAAAGTAAAAACCTGAAAACAAAGGAAAACATAGCAATAACACAACAAAATGATAATAAAACAACTAGAATGCATGTGAAATCGGAGTCGAAAATATGGTAAATTTTAGTGTTATCACGATGCTTCACTATACTAACGTCGGATTCTGAAGCATAGTCAACTCAATCATCCAAATCGTACACACATGATGCCAAATTTAATTACTCATTTATTCTTTGATTCATTCTGTCTTTTAATCGTATTAATACAGAAAATACATAAAATAAACAGCTATCAAATGCATGGTTTCATAAGTGGCTCTGATACCTCTGAAGGAGCAGAGCGATCCTAATGCAGCGGAATTTTAAAAAATTCTCCTTTAGTGATCCTTACGAATGGGCATGATCAGTAATAGAATCTTTACCTCTTGTAGCGATTGAAACCTTTGATGCAGATCTACAGAGCGATCACGAATGTTGAATGATGACAACGCCTATACTCAATCCACATAAATGAATTCCTTCAATCTCAGTGCTATGTGTTACGAATGAAGGCTTTAAGTGAGGTAGAATATGCACAATAGGAGGAGGCACAGACAGGATCAGGCTAGATGCCGTCACAGAAAAAAATGTTGGCGCGTACCCTTCAGGCACAAAATTTGGTGGCATTTCCCACGGGAGTCCAACAGGCATGGTAGGAACAGATTGGTTAGCAACCACAAGCACAAATGATGAAGCAATTTCTGAAATGACAATCCTCGGAGGAGGAGGAGTTGTAGGAGATAGAGACAGTTGGTTCTGAGCAGCTACCACATACTATATCAACGATGTGAGTCTGGAAATTTCATCCTTAAGCTCTCTGTTCTCTTGTTCAAGATGCTCCCTTTTCAGTCTATTAGCTAGGGTCTTATAGTGATGAGTTAGCTGAGGGAGAAGAGCGATCCAAATGCAACGGAATTTAAAAACTTTCTCCTTTAGTGATCCTTACGAATGGGCATGATCAATGATAGAATCGTTACCTCTTGTGGCGATTGAAACTTTTGATGCAGATCTACAGAGCGATCACGAACATTGAATGGTGGCAACGCCTCTACTCAGTCCATACGAACAAATCCCTTCAATCTCAGTGCTAGCTGCTACGAATGAAAGCTTTGAGTGAGTGAGAGAGAGAGAGAGAGAGAGAGAGAGAGAGAAACGAAATTACAACTGCACAAATGCTTTTGCACAAGGGATCTATTTATAAAACCACTTGTGTGGGTTGCATGCTAAAAAGCCCACTTAAGTGTATGTGGCCCATATCTTATGATATGCCAAAATCACTTAAGTGTGTGGTGCCTTACTGTAGCGGGGTATTCGTTACCATTAGAGATATTGACTAAATCCAAGGTAAATCATACAAAGTCGAGTCGCCACCGCACTTCTATTTATCCAAAGGAATGGTTAGAAAGCGAACAAAAACCTAAAAGTTTTAACAAAACTAGTAAAAGAAACAGAGATTTGGGTAAGGGGGTTGGTCATGTAATGGGAAGGTGTTAGGTGTAATGCCCTTCTAAAATACCCCAATAATTAATTAAAACAACCAAACATAAATCAGAGTGGATATGCAATTTAAGGGTGTCACACTTGACACTTCACACCATGTTCCAAATTAACTCGTCATGCTCATTTATTCATCGAAATAAACATTTGCATAATTCGCAACGGATAGAAATTAACAACATGCAAAACATGTAACACATTACATGTAAAACTATTCAACAACCAACACATGAAACAAGGTAAAACATCCCGTCCCGATGTTACATCTACCAGAGAATGACCCACTAAGGAACTACACTAGACTCCAAACACTAGCTTCTACTCAATCACTGCTCGTTACCTGAAACATAGTTGTAAGGGTGAGTTCCTCAATCGATATAATAAGCATAATAAATTATCATGTAATGTTAAGTAAGTTAACACATTCAATCACCCTAATCAGATCACACAATCAGTAACGGCAATATCAACTCCAAAATCATACTCAACACAATCACAAAACAACACGTATAATATTGGAATACATCCATTCATATTATACGCCATACATACATTATGCAATGAGACTCCATGCATGCGGTACCGACTATTCGTGAACATATAGTTCAACCTCACCGATCAAATCCAGATACGGCTACCAAGCTCACTAGTCCCACTCATTTGAGACCTAGTGACTCACTCACTAATTCCTCACCATGGGAATTAGCTACCACCCTGAAGGCCATGCTATGCACGCTAATCACCTAGCATGCAAACATCAACAACAATCCATAATAATTCACTCACTAATTCCTCACCATGGGAATTAGCTACCACCATAAAGGCCATACTATGCACGCTAAATCACCTAGCATGCAAACAACAACAACAACAATCCAAGATGGACATATGCTCACACTCTAAGCCATAAACAGTCCATTCACAATTGCATACATAACAGATACATTCACAACATTATGCATACAATCATACATCATCAGCATATTATCACAAAATCATATCATGTCATGCCAATTAATAATCACAGTATTAGCACACTCTACTAATACCTACACTGCTCAAAACAACGGGAAATGATCCCTACTATATCATACATCAGCTAAATTACATCACCCAGCTGAAACGACCAAAACTGCACAACAACAGCTCAGAAAAATCACAATTCTGCCCATACGCGTATTGCCTAGTCCCATACGCGTATGGCTCATTTCTCAGCCAATCCCATACGCGTATCACCTGTCTCATACGCGTATGCTACGCGTACCACTTCCTCATACGCGTACCAACAGAGACCAAACCATGTTCAAATCATCATCTTCCTCATCCATACGCGTATCACCTAGTGCCATACGCGTACCTGACCATCTCATACGCGTATTGCCTAGTGCCATACGCGTATGACCAGAAACCAATTTTCCAGATCTGCTATGGTTTTCTCTGCTACCAAATTCTTCAGATCCAACCTTCCACAGTCCAATTTTTCACAGTGTTCGTTCATATCATCTAATACGAATCATACCCTATTCAATTTCACAAATTCTAACATTATTCCATCTAATTCCTATGAATTTCCTTCAATTATGATCCAAATTTCGTTCATCCAATATTTCACAAATTTCAGCATACATCATTCTAATCAGAGTCAAATCAATGGTTTATCACTACCCATTACATGTTAACCCGTAATACCCATCAAACGACGATAAACCCCCCTACTTGAGTTAATCCGGCAACCTTTTGCTTCCAGCTTTTTCCTTTCTTCAACCCTCGTTCTCTTGCCCTTTGCCCTTTTCCACTTTAGAGTCGTTTCTCTGTTTTCACGTGAAAACCCTTTTTACCAAATGGGACCTTTTTATTTCCAACTCTATTATTCCAATAATAATAATAATAATCCAATAATAATAATCCAATTATTTAATTAATTTAATAAATATTATATTAATTTAAATTAAATAATTATCCTTATTTCATCGGGGTGTTACAACTCTCCCCCACTAAAAGAGTTTTCGTCCTCGAAAACATACCTCAAGCGAATAACTCCGGATAAGACTCCTTCATCTGACTCTCAAGTTCCCAAGTCACATTGCCACCTGCTGGTCCTCCCCAAGCTACCTTTACCAAAGCAATCTCTTTACCCCGCAACTGCTTCAACTCTCGATCCTCGATCCTCATAGGTGATGTTTCAACAGTCAGGTTATCTCTCACCTGTACATCATCTACTTGGACCACATGCGACGGATCAGGAATGTATCTCCTCAACTAAGACACATGAAAAACCTCATGCAAATTTGCAAGTGACGGCGGTAAAGCGATATGATAGGCTACCTCCCCTATCCTCTCCAAAATCTGATAAGGACCAATAAATCGAGGTGTCAACTTCTTCGACTTCAAAGCTCGACCAACCCCAGTTATCGGAGTAACACGAAGGAACACATGATCTCCCTCTTGAAACTCAAGTGACTTCCTCCTCTTGTCGTGATAACTCTTCTGACGACTCTGAGCAATCCTCATCTTCTCCTGAATCATCTTAATCTTTTCCGTAGTTTGTTGAACAATCTCTGGTCCAACCACAGCACTCTCACCGGACTCATACCAACATAAAGGTGTCCGACATCTCCTACCATACAAAGCTTCAAACGGTGCCATACCAATGCTCGAATGAAAACTATTGTTGTAGGTAAACTTAATCGAAGGTAAATAACAATCCCAAGCACCTCCTTTTTCCAAAACACAAGTCCTCAAAAGATCCTCCAGTGACTGAATCGTCCTCTCAGTCTGACCATCAGTCTGCGGATGATATGCAGAACTCAATCTCAGCTTAGTTCCCAAAGCCCTCTGCAAACCTTCCCAGAACTTCGATGTAAATCTAGGATCTCTATCCGAAACAATACTCAACGGAATACCATGCAAACTTACAATTTTCTCGATATACAACTCAGCTAATCTCTCTAACGGATAATCCATTCTGATCGGAATGAAATGAGCCGATTTTGTCAATCTGTCAACAATCACCCAAATAGCTTTAAAATTCTTAATTGTCCTCGGTAAACCAGAAACAAAATCCATACTGATACTATCCCACTTCCACTCTGGGATAGCCAACGGTTGCATTAGCCCAGACGGCTTCTGATGCTCAATCTTTGACTTCTGACAAGTCAAACAAGAATAAACAAAACTCGCAATTTCTCTTTTCATTCCCGGCCACCAAAATAACTTTTTCAAATCATGATACATCTTCGTAGCCCCAGGATGAATACTCAGGCCACTACGATGTCCTTCCTCAAGAATACTCTTCTTAAGTTCGGTAACATCCGGAATACACACCCGATTACCAAATTTCAAAACACCATTCTCATCAACTCTGAATTCACCACCTTGACCTTGATTCACTAGAGTCAACTTATCAACCAAAAGCACATCGGATTTCTGACCCTCTCTAATCTCATCCAGAATACCACTCGTTAACTTCAACATTCCCAATTTAACACTATTGTGAGTACTCTCACACACCAAACTCAAGTCTCTAAACTGCTCAATTAAATCCAATTCCTTAATCATTAACATAGACATATGCAATGATTTCCGACTCAATGCATCAGCTACTACGTTTGCTTTACCCGGATGGTAATTCAAACCAAAGTCATAATCCTTCAGAAACTCTAACCATCTCCTCTGTCTCATATTCAGCTCTTTCTGATCAAACAAATACTTTAAACTTTTATGGTCACTGAAAACCTCAAATCTTGACCCGTACAAGTAATGCCTCCATAACTTCAGAACAAATACCACAGCTGCCAACTCTAAATCGTGTGTCGGATAGTTCCTCTCATGAACCTTCAGTTGTCTCGAAGCATAAGCTACAACCTGCTTATTCTGCATCAAAACACCACCCAAACCCAACAATGAAGCATCACAGTAAACCTCAAATGGTTCCGACGGACTCGGTAATATCAGAATAGGAGCAGTAGTTAACCTTTTCTTTAACTCTTGGAAACCTTCTTCACATTTTGAGTCCCAAACAAACGCTTGCCCCTTTCTAGTCAACATCGTCAACGGTAACGCCAACTTAGAAAATCCCTCAATGAATTTCCTATAATAACCTACAAGTCCAAGAATACTCCTTATCTCAGAAACTGACTTCGGAGCTTCCCACTTAGATACCGCTTCTATCTTAGAAGGATCAACAGCAACACCACCTCTTGAAATCACATGACCAAGAAAACTAACCTCTTCTAACCAAAATTCACACTTAGACATCTTAGCAAATAACTTCTTTTCTCGTAGAACTCCTAAAACCATTCTCAAATGCTCAGCATGCTCTTCTTCCGATTTCGAATACACCAAAATATCGTCAATAAACACCACAACAAACTTGTCTAGGTAAGAATGGAAAATCCTATTCATATACTCCATAAATACTCCAGGCGCATTAGTCACACCAAAAGGCATTACAGAATACTCATAATGTCCATACCTTGTTCTGAAAGCAGTCTTCTGAATATCCCCAGTTTTCACACGTATCTGATGATAACCCGATCTCAAATCTATTTTGCTGAACACACTCGCACCAACCAACTGATCCATCAAATCATCAATCCTCGGCAAGGATACCGATTCTTGATCGTCACTTTATTTAGTTGCCTGTAGTCCACACACAACCTCATAGTACCTTCTTTCTTCTTAACCAATAACACTGGTGCGCCCCACGGTGACACACTCGGACGAATAAATTTCTTGTCCAACAGATCTTCCAACTGACTCTTCAATTCAGTTAACTCAGCAGCAGACATACGGTACGGAGCCATCGATATCGGCCTAGTACCAGGTACCAAATCAATCGAGAACTCAACTTCACGCTCTGGTGGTAATTCATTCACTTCTTCAGGAAACACGTCAGGAAAATCATACACCACGGCTAGATCGCAATTCACCAGTTTATCTTTAGCCTCCAAAGTCGCTAACAGCATAAACAACTCTGCCCCATCTGCTACTGCCTCATTCACCTGCCTTGCTGATAGAAACAAACTCTTTCCCTCCTCAATCTCAGGAAAGATCACCGTCTTATCAAAACAGTTGATATAAACTCGGTTAAACACCAACCAGTTCATACCCAGGATAACATCAATCTGCACAGTGGAAGACACACGAGGTCCATCCCAAAGTCTCTACCAAAAATACTCAAAGGACAATTCAAACAAACTGAAGTAGTAGTCACTGAACCCTTCGCAGGAGTATCAATCACCATACTACCATGCATCTCAGATATCTCTAATTTAAGTTTCACAGCACAATCCAAAGATATAAAGGAATGAGTCGCACCTGTGTCAATAATAGCTACAAGAGGAAAGCCATTAATATAACACGTACCTCGGATCAAACGATCATCTGCAGAAGTCTCAGAACCCGATAAAGCAAAGACCTTGCCCCCCGACTGGTTCTCTCTCTTCGGCTTAGGACACTGTGGACTGATATGACCCACCTCTCCACAGTTAAAACAAGTCACAGTCTTCAACCGGCACTCTGCAGCCAAGTGACCACCTTTTCCACACTTGAAACACTTCTTCTCATTACTTGTACACTCATGGATACGATGTCCAGCCTGACCACATCTATAACACTTAGCAGGGGCACTGGAGTCTCCCCCACTCTAGGCCTCCTCATCCCACTCTGCCTCTGGAAACCTTTGCCAACTGCATACGATTTTCCACGATCATTCTGATTCTTGCCTTTCCTATCAACCCTTTGCTGATAGCTCTCCGCTCTGGCCTTGGTATCCTGTTCAAAAATCCTGCAACAGTCAACCAAGTCAGAAAACACTCTAATCCGCTGATACCCAATAGCTTGCTTGATCTCGGGACGTAACCCGTTCTCAAACTTCACACATTTGGAAAATTCCCCAGTAGCCTCATTATAGGGAGTGTAATACTTCGACAGCTCTGTGAACTTAGCAGCATACTCAGTAACAGACCGGTTGCCCTGCTTCAATTCTAAGAACTCTATCTCTTTCTTTCCTCTGACATCCTCGGGAAAGTACTTCCTCAGGAATCTTTCTCTGAACACCGCCCAAGTGATCTCAGCACCCCCAGCAGCTTCCAACTCAGTGCGGGTAGCAACCCACCAATCATCTGCTTCCTCTGACAGCATATGCGTACCGAACCTGACCTTCTGGTTATCGGCACACTCAGTCACTCGGAAGATCCTCTCAATCTCCTTCACCCACTTCTGAGCACCATCTGGATCGTATGCTCCCTTAAACATTGGAGGATTGTTCTTCTGGAACTCACTCAGTTGACGAGCAACTCCCATTCCCACAACATTCGGATTCCCTCCAAGTACTCCAGCTAGCATACCCAGAGCCTCAGCAATCGCAGCATCGTCTCTACCTCTTCCAGCCATTCTATTCTGAAAGTCCAACAAGCTAAAACAATAAGTACTGATAGGGTTACACAACACCTATCCCGTACAGGGGAACAGAATAATTACGACTCGACTCGACCGACTATGCTCTGATACCACTAATGTAACACCCTTCTAAAATACCCCAATAATTAATTAAAACAACCAAACATAAATCAGAGTGGATATGCAATTTAAGGGTGTCACACTTGACACTTCACACCATGTTCCAAATTAACTCGTCATGCTCATTTATTCATCGAAATAAACATTTGCATAATTCGCAGCGGATAGAAATTAACAACATGCAAAACATGTAACACATTACATGTAAAACTATTCAACAACCAACACATGAAACAAGGTAAAACATCCCGTCCCGATGTTACATCTACCAGAGCATGACCCACTAAGGAACTACACTAGACTCCAAGCACTAGCTTCTACTCAATCACTGCTCGTTACCTGAAACATAGTTGTAAGGGTGAGTTCCTCAATCGATATAATAAGCATTATAAATTATCATGTAATGTTAAGTAAGTTAACACATTCAATCACCCTAATCAGATCACACAATCAGTAACGGCAATATCAACTCCAAAATCATACTCAACACAATCACAAAACAACACGTATAATATTGGAATACATCCATTCATATTATACGCCATACATACATTATGCAATGAGACTCCATGCATGCGGTACCGACTATTCGTGAACATATAGTTCAACCTCACCGATCAAATCCAGATACGGCTACCAAGCTCACTAGTCCCACTCATTTGAGACCTAGTGACTCACTCACTAATTCCTCACCATGGGAATTAGCTACCACCCTGAAGGCCATGCTATGCACGCTAATCACCTAGCATGCAAACATCAACAACAATCCATAATAATTCACTCACTAATTCCTCACCATGGGAATTAGCTACCACCATAAAGGCCATACTATGCACGCTAAATCACCTAGCATGCAAACAACAACAACAATCCAAGATGGACATATGCTCACACTCTAAGCCATAAACAGTCCATTCACAATTGCATACATAATAAATACATTCACAGCATTATGCATACAATCATACATCATCAGCATATTATCACAAAATCATATCATGTCATGCCAATTAATAATCACAGTATTAGCACACTCTACTAATACCTACACTGCTCAAAACAACGGGAAATGATCCCTACTATATCATACATCAGCTAAATTACATCACCCAGCTGAAACGACCAAAACTGCACAACAACAGCTCAGAAAAATCACAATTCTGCCCATACGCGTATTGCCTAGTCCCATACGCGTATGGCTCATTTCTCAGCCAATCCCATACGCGTATCACCTGTCTCATACGCGTATGCTACGCGTACCACTTCCTCATACGCGTACCAACAGAGACCAAACCATGTTCAAATCATCATCTTCCTCATCCATACGCGTATCACCTAGTGCCATACGCGTACCTGACCATCTCATACGCGTATTGCCTAGTGCCATACGCGTATGACCAGAAACCAATTTTCCAGATCTGCTATGGTTTTCTCTGCTACCAGATTCTTCAGATCCAACCTTCCACAGTCCAATTTTTCACAGTGTTCGTTCATATCATCTAATACGAATCATACCCTATTCAATTTCACAAATTCTAACATTATTCCATCTAATTCCTACGAATTTCCTTCAATTATGATCCAAATTTCGTTCATCCAATATTTCACAAATTTCAGCATACATCATTCTAATCAGAGTCAAATCAATGGTTTATCACTACCCATTACATGTTAACCCGTAATACCCATCAAACGACGATAAACCCCCCTTACCTGAGTTAATCCGGCAACCTTTTGCTTCCATCTTTTTCCTTTCTTCAACCCTCGTTCTCTTGCCCTTTGCCCTTTTCCACTTTAGAGTCGTTTCTCTGTTTTCACGTGAAAACCCTTTTTACCAAATGGGACCTTTTTATTTCCAACTCTATTATTCCAATAATAATAATAATAATAATAATCCAATAATAATAATCCAATTATTTAATTAATTTAATAAATATTATATTAATTTAAATTAAATAATTATCCTTATTTCATCGGGGTGTTACATTAGGCACCCAAAACATCCTAGGTACTCCTAGGGAGCCCTTTTCATATTTGTTATAAAGGTTGTTTTTTTTTTCTTTGTGCAAAATTTGTTTGTGCAAACATGATTGAAGAGATGAGAAGAGAATATACAAGTTTATTTACATTTTGTGTTTGAATGGATAAACCCATTGCCTACGTACCATCTTATAAAAAGATTAGGATCAAAACCTCGTAGTTCGGGGTAAAAATCTCAAAACAAGTTGGTGAATTGATTGGTCCAAAAGCCTTAAGGTCTTTTGTTATCAACGGGAGAAAACTCAACCAAACCACAAATCCACCATGTGAGGATAGCTTCAACATGCTAGTGAGGGGTTAACCCTTTAATAAGCATGGAAGACTCATTGTCCATCACTTAGGATATAGGTGAGTAGTACATCTACCACAAGGATAACTCAAACCTAATAGCTAAAGGTTATGAAATTTTTTGATTAAGAAGTGGCCATTGGAACCACAAAAAGAAATTTGAATGGGTTATATTTACCAATTAGAAGTATATACAAAATGGTCAAAGTTGACTTAAAGATTCAATTCAAAATAAGTGTTATGAAAAGAAAGTTTGAAAATCAAAAGCATAAGGTTTAGGTTTCTAATGTTTGAAAACAAAAATTAAATGTTTGCACAAAAGGTTTTGGCTTGGGTTAGAGTGGAGAAAAGAAGAAGAAGGGCTAAGCCCTAAGGAAAACAAAAAGAAAAGGGATGAAGAATCAAAACCATAATGGAGTTCCTCTCTTGAGATCATATTGATGATCCAAGTAGTTCCCATCCTTTGGAATAAGCAACCACAAAGCATAAGCAAATCAAACAAGTCTCATAAGAGATCCTCAATGTATCTTGTATCTTCCATTTGGATGAACATGGCAATGGTCCTCCAATTAAGCTCAAACGGAAACTCCTAGCACAAAAACACACACATCAAAAGTTCCATGAAGTAAAACAAGAATGGACAAGAGTGAGTTTAGAGATTTGGTCCTTCCAATCCATCTTCATCATTAAGATTCTTTTTTCTCCAATTTTGCATAAGGAAAAGGTCCTAGAATCTAAGTCCCAAACTCTTCATTTCTTTGCATAGGGAAAGTCCTAGAAACTAAGTCCATTTCTTTGCATTTGGTTTACCACAATCAAAACAAAACACAAGCAAAATAATATATACACAATTATGTGCTCAACTGAGCAAAAGGCAAATGGCATTAACATAAACATGTGCTCAAGTGAGCAAAGAGAAAAGCAAATGGATAATATGTGCAAGAATAGTAAATTGCATAAAAGTAAATTGCATAAAGTAAATGTTAATTGTCAATAGTTAGTGTTAGTAGTTAGTGTGCCATAAGGCAAATTTAGCGCTATATTAAGCAATCGTAATTGGACTTATGTAGAAGTCACAACTATCTGAGGCCGGTCAATAATAATGTAGGCAACAAACACAATTTAGGAGTCTTGATTAGTGAACCAAGTCCCAACAACTTGCCATGCCAAAAAGAAGAAGAGAAATGATCTTGTATTGGTTTAAGCCTTTTGCATGATTTAGAAGATAACTTATCCTTAATGCAAAGCCATTCATTTGATCAATTGATCAAGATGAATTAGATTTGAATCAAGGAAGGTTAAATCTCCTTAATCAATGCTAACTTATCAACCTTCAACTCATTGATCAAAAAAAAAAAGAAGTAGAAGAAGAAGAAGGAGAAGATGGATAAGAAAAATGGAAATGGCAAAATTAAAATGCATTAAATGAAATACAATGTACCAATCCTCATATGTTGACCAATAACATTGAAAGTCAAGGTCAAACAATCAAAAACAGAAGTGGGATGAAGATTGGAGGTCAAGAAATGAATAAACTATTTTTGGCATTTTTTAATATTTAAAATAAACTTGAATTAAAATAAATGGAAAGGTCAAACTTCAAAATTACTTCAAATCAACCTTGGAAGGTCCAAGTAATTTATCCCAAGCTCAACAAGATCAAACAAAGTTTGACAAAAAATTTCAGCATTTTTTAAAGTCAGAAACTAATTTTAATCAATTAAAAATGAATAAAAATAACCTAATTGAACTAAAATCTCAAATAAATCTCAAATCAATTCAAAAATTGATGAGAATATTTTTCATAGATCCATCATCATTCAAATAGGTTAGGAAAATATTTTTGTATTTTTTGAATATCAAAAACTATTTAAAATGAATTAAAAATAACCAGAAAAGAGAAAATTCACAAAAAATATCAAATGACAAAATAAAAAATTAATAAAAATCATAAATAGAAACTAGAATTTATTTGGGAAATAATGCAATTGGTCCCATAATTTTTGGATAAAAAATGAGAGATGTGGATTTTTGAAAATAATTGGAATTAAAGAGATTAAAACCAGAAAATAAAAATGCAAAAAAACGTGGAGCGTTAGATCTGAGCTCATTAATTGAGCTGGCAGATCACACACTCCTAAGGCGCACGCCTATGGTGATCCACGGTCAATACACGCGCATGAGAAAGAAATAGAAGCCATAACAAGCAATGGCTAGGATTCAATCTGGGAAATAGATCCAATGGCCAGAATTCAAACTGGATATGATGAAGCCACCGGAGCCACCGTCTTCTCCGGTGAGCTTCAGGATTCTGGCCAAATTGCAAAAACTCAAACCTTAACCAAATCGTGCAATCTATACATCAATAGAAAGCTGGGATGATGTACATCATCCCTGTACCATCCATTTTCCCTCTAGATCTCCATAGTGTGAGAAATCAGAGATGGAAAAATCTGGTGTTCATCATGAACTTAATGGATTTCAAAAATTAAATGCACAAACATGATGCCTCTATTGAGAGGACTTCAGCCAACACAAAATCTAAGCCAAAAGGTCAATGGATTAGGAGAATCGAAGAAAATACCAGTTGGAATGTAAGCTTGAGTTCTGGTAATTTGATCACTATGCCTTGCTTGCTTTGCTTAAACAGAAGTTCTATGAGGTAAATGATGAAGGTTTAGAAGCACTAGATCTGAGAATTCAACCAGATGAAGCTGAATTTAGATCTGAAAAAAAATGAGAAAAGTGAGCTTGCTTCTTTAGTGATGGTTAGGGAGAGAATTCTGCAGCATTTCAGGTTGAATTAGGCGTGTGAAATGGAGGGAATGGAGTCTCTATTTATAGAGGGAGTGGCAAGAAGAGTGTGAAATGATCCGTGTGCATGGCATGTGAAGCTTCATTGCATGGGCTTGCATGATCATGCACAAGGCCCAAAAACAATGCCAAATGAGTTCTGAACACCAGCCAGATGGAATTGGACGTGTGAATTGCAAGGCAATTGCTTATGCACCAAGATTTCAAGTGAATTCTCCATTTGTACCTAAACATTCATCTCTTCGAAAGTCCCATTTAGAAAATCCAAACATAGGCATGTGGGTAATGGTTGGAAAGGTCTTTGTATAAGGAACAAATTTTATGTTGGACAAAAACTCATTTGAAGTGTGGAAGTTTATGAAATTTGAGTTTAAAGTGTGATATGCAAAACATGTCAAGGCAAGGTTTCTAAAATTGGCCAATTTTCAAGCCCTTCTGTTTTGATGATGCAAGCTTCAAATGAAAAAGCCACCAACATTAAAGTTGTAGATCTTTTCAATACAATCAAAATGGACTTAAATTTTGCATCATTTGGATTTTTGATGAAGGAGTTATGGGCACTTGAAGTTGGACTTTTTTGACTTTTAATGCCTTTGTCCAAAAAGGACCTATAATGTCTTGCATTATCACATGTGTTTCCTTTGAGATTTTGAGATTTTTTTCAACATAAAATTTTAATTAAACATCTTAAGATTTCCAATGCATTTGATCCCACCTCAAAATCATAAAAAATGAATGAGTTATGTCCTTGGGAAGTTGACCCACAATTAGGGTTTCAGCCAAAATGACCTATAATGTATTGGAATGGAAGATGGTCTTCCAAGCTTCAAATCAAATTTTGATGAACATGAAAGTTGTTCATATTGTCCTTAAGAACATGTTTGCTTTTGGGACCATCTCCATTTGATCAACACATAAAAAGTTAGGTCTCAGTGCATTTCAAGATAGTCAGATGAATTGACTGATCAACTTTTCAAGTCCACACCCCATATATTGATGAATTGATGATTGAGGATACTCAAATAAGTTCAAGTATGCATGAAATGATGAATTAAAGAACTTACCTTGATTTTATTTGACCATGGGCTGAGGTTGCTTCATGGGCAAGGCATTGTGATGCACAGATGAATTAGGGTTTCTCTGGGGAGCAAACCTCAAATCCTTTGACTTGCCTTGATAAAAAATGATGCATTGAGGTACTAGGGAGGCACATTTGATGGATGAGAGCTTTGGGAACCATTACCATGCTTGCTATCATCTCCTCTTGACCATGTTTTTGTACATAGGATCTCCTAGAAGCTTTGGACCTTGTGATTGCTCAAGCTACAAACAAAAGATGTTAGTGACATATTTTTGTGCTTTTGGTTAGTAATCAAAATAAGAAAAGCAATGATATACAATTCAAGCATGCTTGGTGACCTCAAACCACCCTCAAGAAGTCCCACCTAAAGGGAAAAGGAACCAAGATGCTCAAAGATCCTTGAGGCTATGCAATGCAATGTTATGATGCCATGAGGGATCTTAGGGACAAAATTGGGGTCTTACACTTACCATAGTTTGTATTCTACTTAAGTACACCATACCTTACGATGTTCTACAATTCACTTAACTTCACCGTACCTTACGGTGTTCCTTAGTTACTCTATCTCTCATCAATCCGTCCTTTTGTGTGGGACGTTGTAGGTTTTCGCGACATTAGCAATTATATTAAATCACGTATTTAACATAATAAATAATGAGCGGTATCTAGAAACACATCATTTCTATCCAAGACACGAAAATCTCATGTGATCTGACAAATCCTTTTGTGATAATACTTATGTGTATAATTACCCTTTTGCCCTTATGTCTATATTGAACACAAGGCATAAGCCGTGTCATCCTTGTCCTGTTCAATATTGGGCCCGTAGACATTTATCCTATTACGCAGGATGGGAAAATTCCATCTAGGTCACTCATGTCCCTCAGCATGCTTCGTAGAGTACCCATCAACTGTCTTTGTAGTCATCCAGTTATGGACAATGATTGATCAACAATAAGGAATCGACTCTACATCTAGGGTACATAGTGGTTTCAGGTCAAAGGGTGGTGTACACCATTATCACCATGAGTATAACTTATGACACTTAGCATAACATTCTATATAGTATTCTCATAGTAGGTCAATCCATTATAAATATTACTCTCAATATTCATACTTATGTTTAAGACTTGATAACTCCTTATCCATGATCCATGAGATGTGATCATCAGTCTATATACATAATAGTCTTAATGCTTTAATATTATCCCATTTCACAATAAAGCTCGACTACTGATACTTTAAGAATATGGTCCTTATGTTTAATGGGATCTCATGATTAAGTCACACTTGATACATTAAACGGACTAGCTATTCTAGGGACTTTATTAAACAAACATAATAAAAAAAAGCCTTTTATTATTAATAAATAATTCGAAACAAGTACCAAAATTATTGGCCTCTAGGGCTTACACCAACATCAGCTTGGCTGATACACAGAAGAAGAATTGATAAGACATATGACGGAAGAAACCTGTTATGCAAATGATGCATAAAATGCAATGTTTTTTATTGTTTTTAATTTTAAGGAACATATAAAATCTTATTTGCAAATATTTTGAATTAGTAATAACAATTAACAATAACAATTCAATTGACCATAAAATCTCTTTTTATTCATAAAATTGGAAGGATTACACTGAGTACAATTTCAGAAACCAAAATACAAATACAAGAGAAAAGGAAAACATCATCCTAAGGATCCCTAGCAACTGCATCAGATGATCTGACCACGGGAGCATACTTCCTTCGGATGCATCAAATCTCTGACTCAAAGGACGTCTTCATCCGAGCCTTCTCGAGGACAAGTTGGTCAACAATCTTCTTCCAAGCACCGAAAGGTTGAGGCATACTAGAGGAAAATAAACCCTCTGGCTCTCTCTGTCTCTTCACTGCGTGCTCCTCAAGAATCTCAATAAGTGCATCTTTGTCTTTCGACTCAAGTTGCAACTCCTCATACTTTCGGTTCAAAGCATGGAACCGCTATTCCCACAAGTATTTCTCTTGCTTCATTTTAGCAAGTGCGTCTTCCAACTCCTCTACATCTTGGTTAGGTAGAGTTGGTGGATCAACCACAACCACAAACATAGGTATCTCACAAGCGTACGACATCTTGAGCTCCAAAGCTCTCTTCTTCACCCAAATAGTGTAAGCTTCCAAAGCTACACAATTGCATGCCAAGCACGCACCATCATACTCTTCAGAAGTTAGGGATCTTTACCCTCCTGATAGAATAGACCCTCTAACTAAATGTTATTAGGCTTATCTCTCAAAGATAACCCAAGTTGACGACGGGCCAATGCTGGGTTGTAGTTGATTCCCCCTTGTGTACCAATGAGAGGCACGTTAGAGAACTCACCACAAATGTCAATAATATCCAAGCTACCCAATGCAGAATCATACCAAATAATATCATCATTAGTGAGAGACATAAATCTCTGAGACCGTCGTAGACAATGTCGGATCTCCAAGAAAGCAGGCGTCTGAGGCAAGTGCAAAATAAACCATTTGTACCGAAGAGGAATGCAACACACAATAGCTCCACCACCTTTAGAATTTCCTCAAATGCAAAGAAAAATACTTGTCACCCAATAGAGTCGGAACATGATTTCCAATCAAGAAACTTCTAATGGTGTTAGGATCAACAAAGTCGTCAATGTTAGGGAACAAAGCTAGACCATAGATGAGCAATACAAAGATAGCTTCAAAAGCATCCATACTACCGGCTTGAGCAAAAACAATAGCCCAACCAATAAGGAACTCAAAAGTTAACCCTAGAATCTCTCCTTTCTTCACCAAATTAACATCAGTCTCATATTTCTTCAAATGAAGAGCTTCAACTATGACATGAGATCTTTGGATCTCCTTCAATCCACTGAAAGTGTACCTTGTTAGACACGGTCATACCCAAGAGATGGGCATACTCCTCTAACATGGGCACAAGCTAATAATCGGGAAAAGTGAAGCACCGATAAAGAGGGTCATAGAACTGAACCAAACCACTCAGAAGTCGTTCAACCACATCAGTAGATAATACAGACAAAAGCTTCCCATGACGTTGCTTGAAGTCCAAGGGATCTAATACAAAGGATGACAACTTCCTTAGCTTTTTAAAATCAAGACATCTGAAACAATACTTCTTAGTGTTCCTTCGTCCATAATCCATGATCTAAAAATATTTTCAAATAAGACCTTAGTTTCCTTGAAATTTATTTTCTATGATGAATGTTATGATGCATATGTATGCATGAATGCAACAATCACACACAAGGGATCACACACAAGGCAAACACAAACAAAGGTCAATGGATGGATCAAGTCATCATCAAGATCAATAATCCATTTTGGTGGATTATGGCTTTCACCTTATCAACACCCAAGTTCCATTGATATTGATGAGACTGATCAGATCAACCAAGAATAAAAGGGTTTGTTGTGAGTCACGAGCATGAAGTCGGATTAAGAACCCAAAGGTGTACTAAGGATAAAAACCTGTAGATCAAGTTCTAAAAATGTTCCCAGAGTCTTGATCCCATCTATTGGATACTATAGGTTAGGATGACTGACTCATCAACCCATAGTATTCTCAAGAGACTCTCGTCTGAGTGTAGTATCGTATAACAATGTTATCAAGTCTATACTTGAACATTCTCCGCACTACGTCATAGGGAGCCCTTTTTTGTGTGCAAGTGTTTTGGTCAAAATGATGTTTGATAAAATATAGAGTGGGGGATGAGAAAAGAATTCATTGATTATATTTTTTTGTTTGACAAGACATTCAGGCTTGTGTCTACGTACCAACATAAAAATGAGGGATAAAAACCTCGTAGTTCGTGGTAAAAATTTCAAAGAAGTTGGTAAATTGATTTTAATCAAAAGTTTAATAGAAAGGCACAAAAGGCCAAAGATTTGAATGGGGTTGTTAGTTATATTTTTATTTTTGAAATTTATAGTCAACATGGTTAAGTTTATTCACAAGTTTGATTTAAGAAAAAGTTTGAAAATTCATTGGCATAAGGCCAAGGTTTCTAACCATTAAAACATGTCTAAGTTGAACAAAAAAAAACAAAGAAGGTTTTGAAAAGAGGGAGAGGTTTTGAAATTTAAGAAGTGGGAGGAGATGAAGGGACTATCCTTGACAAAAATTAATTTTTAAAAGTTGAAAAGAGCTGACCAATGGGATGCAGTCCAACAAACAAGAATGTCATATAGAAACCCATTTTTCTTGGACTTTAGCAAGCAACAGGCATAAGTAATATCCAAGCAAACCATTGAAGACCAAGGCATCAAATAAAGATAGCCATAATATCCAAACAAGCCTTCCAATAGCTAGCAGTCTTCAATGTCTTCCAATGTATCAGATGAAAACATTCCTTGTTGTAAACTAAGAAACAATCATCAGACATCAACAATAATATCAGTATAATAATCAAGCACAGAGACAAGGTGACAGATGAACCATGGGAACTCAAGATTTGCATCAAATGACTCAGTCTCAGATAGTGGCATCAGCTAAGTCCTCAAAGCATGGGGAAATTGCCTACTTCTAAGTCCAAAAGTTCAGATCAAGTCCAACAGTCCACCAAGACAATTTTTAGGGTTTAAGGTCCTGAGACCACAAACAAACACAAAGGCAAAACAAACAATATATGCAATCACAAGACATGGCTCAAATGAGAAAAGTGAAAAGAACTGAAACATAAACATCTTGCATGAAATGTAAATGGCAATGAATGGTAAAGATACTGAAATTTAAATTGCATTAAGTAAATGACTTGAAAGTAAAGCAATGTTAATAAGAAATTAAGAAGTTAGTCAATTGTTAATGAAGAGTTTTAATCATTTAAGTCATTCTTTGGAGAACACCCAACCATTCATTCACAAGTATGAATTCTTGAACCAAGACATCATCCATGAGAAGGGCTCCAACTTGGATAAATCAACAAGTATGCCACTAGCTCTCATGAAAGGAAAAAAAGTCAAGTTTTCACACAATGCCATGAAGAATGGGAGACTTACAATCTCACTTACTAGAATGCTATACCTTGCGGGACAAATTTAGCTCTATGTTAAGCAATCATAATTGGACTTATGTAGAAGTCACAACCATCTGAGGCTGGGCAATAAAAATATAGGTGTTAATGCATGTTAGAGATTTGGTACAAAGAACCAAACTCCTAAAACAGACCACAAAAAAAGGGAGGGACCTATCTTAGTCAGGCTCATGTTGATTCATCTGACACAAGGTCATTGATGAAATAAATCAACTAGCATTAGACATGAAGAGTATTCATTGGTCAATGATGGATTGGGGAAGAATAAGGATGAAGATGAAGAGGGAAGGGGAAATGGAAACCCAAATTGATCACAAGAGGAAATTCATCTGATCAATACTATCCATTCATTTTGGGGGATAAAATATACATTTCATAAACCCCCTAAATTCAATAGTATTGGTTAAACAAAAGTCAAATCAACCATGATCAAGGCCAAACAGAAAGTCAAACATCATAAGACTAATTAAATGGCTCAACACAAATTTTAAACAATTTTTCAATTAAAAATCAAATTAAAATGCATTTTAAATGGACAAAACCTCAAATCCCTTCAAAACACCAAATAAATGGTCAAGGGATTTATCCTAAGTAAAACAAGGACAAAGGACCTTAGACAAAAAATTTCACAATTTTTGGAAAGTCAGAAGTATTTTAGAATATTTAAAAACAAGTTAAAAATCATTTAATTCATGAAAAATATCAAAATTGATCCAAAAAAGATTTTAATTCAAAATATGGAAGAGGAAAATATTTAAAGATTTTTGGTGAAAGTCTCATATTTTTTGGATTAAAAATGAATTTAATATGAATTAAACAAAATAAAAGGATTAAAAGAAAAGTCATAAAATAAAAAGAAATTAGAATAAACAAGGGCCATCAGATCTCCCTCCTTAATTGAGGTGGCAGATCTGAAGGCCACGCACTAGGGTGCATGAAACATATTAGTCAACTGCGTGGCAAAGTGAGTCAAACAAATCAAAGGTCATGATTAAAATGCTGGAGCAAGATATGAGTTACGGAGCTAGGGCTCCGATCATATTCTCCGGTGGACCTCACCGGACTGATCCATCACCAATGTCCATTAAAATAAAAAGTGAGCACACTAATTTAAAGAAAAAATGCCCAGGAGCTTGAATCTGGCATCAATTTCTCCCAATTCCAAGTATATCAAAAGATACATGGATTTGAAATTTGAGGTGCATGATCTGAGTTGCTTCGATTTGACCTCAAAGCAACTCAATTTTGTTGCCTACATTGGCAGGTCTTCAGACAACCAATAAACAAGCAGAATAGTTAATAAATAAGGGATAATCGAAGAAGAGAAAAATATGAAAATTCACCTTCGGTTTGCTTCAATTGAGCTTGGTCTTGCTTCCAATTTGCTTTGGCTCGAATCTACTAGCTTGCAGGAGATAAAATGGATGCAAAAGGGCTTTGAATTCTTGGAGTTTCAATTCCAAAACAGAATGGGAATCAAAACTCGATTTCAAGAGAAATCTTCAAGAAATTCTATCAATTGAGGGTGAGGATGTTTGCAGTTCAAACCTTGGGCAAAGTGTCCTTCATTCTGAGCCAGAGGGCATGTATTTATAGGCTCTTGCATTCATTTCTACACACTTCCAAATTTGAACCAAAAATAGAAACTCAAGTTGCATGGGTGCATGGGCGTGTGGTAGGCCCAAATGATGATTGTATTGAGTCCAAATTTGTGCACAAAACATACTGAGATCATAACATGAAGCCATGCAAAAGGTATTTGAAAATTGAGTTCAAAAGTTGTCAAAATAAGCCATGAAAATTAATCATGCACAAGTCACTCAAAAATGAACCAAATGCCATGATCTTGGATGTTTTTGAAAGTTGAAATGAATGGAAACAACTTTTCTATTGAACACTTTTCCATTTGGAACTTGGATCATGATGAATTTTGAGGTGGAAGTTGGAGAAATCAAACATGGTTGAATTTTTTTTAAGTATAAAGTCAAATGACCACTTCTTCCATCTTGAATAACTTTTGCTATGAGCTTCAAATGAAAATGGTTCCTTCACCAAAGTTGTAGATCTTTCACTCCTATTAAATTTGGTCACAAATTGACACCATTTGAATCTTAAATGAGGAAGTTATGGATTTTAAAAGTTGAGGAAAATTGTTGGTCAATGATGATGGTCCAAAATGACCTATAATGCTTCCTCTTGGCACATGCCCTTGCAAGTAGAATTTGATATTTCTCAAAGAAACAAAGTTGGATAATACATCATGAAGTTGATCATTAAACTTGTATGTCCTTCATATTATAAAAATTGAGCAAGTTATTGTTCTTGGAAGTTGACCTTCCAACTAGGGCACGGACAAAATGACATATATCTTTCACCATAAAAAATGACTTTCTAAGAAAAATTAGATTTTGATGTCAACATGAAAGTTATTTGAAATTTCATAAATAGTAACTTTTCTTTAGTAATCATTTTCATATGACAAAATTTGTTGGAGATAGGGCCTAGGGAACCCTAGATTTGACCAGTTGACCTTTCTGGTCAACCTCCTTGAACCAACTTGCAAACTTGAAATTATTTTGATCTTTAGGGCTCATGGAGAATTATATATGCTTTATATTATGTATAATGAAGTATCCCTTGATATCTTTGACCAAATGGAGAAGAAACTTGCTGAGGAAGTCACACAAGATACCCAAATAAAATAGGGATTCCAAGGCAAATAAGCTTCAAACTCTTGATGAATTCTTGATCAAAATGATAAATGAATAACATGGGGATCCATATATGATACTTAGAATCATGTGAACCTTTCCTTGATTGATCTCTTTCATCGAGGGTCTCAAACCCTATGTATGAGCTTAGTGGGGGCACAAATGGACACACACACCTACAAAAGAAACAAAGTTACACATAGGCATATTTTTGGTATTTTGGTTAGTAGATAAATAAAAACAAAGTATGATACAATCAAATGCTTGATGATCTCTCCCAATGAAAACCCAATGAATGAGGGGTGATGAGGATGCCAAGGTATGATCCCAAAGTCAATGCAAATGAAGGGATAACATGAGGGATCTTAGGGTCAAAATTGGGGTCTTACAATTATTATTTTGTATTTAGGAGCATTAATTGTAGAATAAAACAGTTTGAAAGTGGAGATGATAGAAAAAAAACTGTCAAAAAAATCGAATTACAAACTGCGATGGGGCCATTACGACCATAGCAGACATTGCAGCCAAGTTGTAATGCCCTCAACAAAACATAATGGAGTCAATTTAGAAGGGGATGATTGGGATCATTACGACTGTAGTACCCATTACAACCTAGGTGTATTACCTTCGAATTTTTGCTATTTGTTAAGTTCCCTTATGCAGTATTTCTTGATCTTTCTCCTATTCGCTATATCACGACCTTGCATCTTTGAAGCATTTGAAACACACACAAAAAACAAATAAAAAAGAAAATTGAACAAAGACGGAATAAAAACACTAGAAATAACAAAAAAAAAATTATACTCTTTAAAATAATAAAAATACTGTTTATCACCGAGACATACTTGGACTTTGAAATTTTTTTAATAGGTCATGCTTAGAGGCAAACTTAGGCTCGAGCAAAATCACTCCAATATATTTTTCTTCCTACATAAATATGAGTTAGGTTCAAGACAGCTATTATAGGCATGTGACTTATATAGTTTATTAAATTCTGTACAAATTTAAATATCTGATTATTAAAACTATGATTATGCTAAATATTGGTTTTAGTATTCTCTAGGCTGTATTTGGCACTTCAATTTGTTAGTTAGTGTTTGGGGGAAACACATTGAATTTTTGTATAAAGGCTGTCGTACTTCCGTTTATAATATTCTTTTGGTTATAATTAGAACATTTCCGATAAAGTTTAGTTATCAAATCAATTAAGTTGGATTGCTAGATATTTTATGAGTGATTGGAGGAGCTAATAAACTCTTGCACAAACAAGGCATTGTCATTGTTGTTTTTTGGCCCAACATTTGAACGTGTGAAATTGATGTATTGTTTGTAAAATCATGGCCAAAGCCTCTAATATAATTATTAATTAGCAGTATTTAGTCAAGAATTTGCACATTAGGCTGGCAGAAAATGAGAGCACAAGCGAATGGTGTTCATGTCTTCTACTTTTCAATTTCTTTAGCGTTTCAGCTAATAACGTATACAAGAAGATATCTGCATAAATGCATTATAGATTGACTAGTTTGTGAGTTCTTATTTTTTTATAAATAAAATAAAATAGTGTTGCTAAATTAAATTGATAAAGTCAAATGATCAAGAATAGTATAAACTCAGTTAAAAACAATAAGGTTGAAAGTGTAAACAAATTCACAACATCAAAGTTAGTGTATAAAATGATAAAGAGCAAACATTCATGACAATTCATACAAATATGATGTGTCTCAAATATTCACACCTCTAGATTTGCAATTTCGACGACATCAAAGTTATTAATTGATCATATACATTGAATGTGAATCGAAAAAGATATAGCAATTTGAACTAAATAAACAATGCATTAACATGAAAAAGGACAACTCAGCACAAAAACGAGAACAAATAAAATAAAATCACAAGAAATAACCACAAACAAAAAACTTAAATATATTTAAAAATTACTTATTTAAAAAAATGATAAATCTCTCGACATGTTGACTCCAAACACCATAAGGTGGTAAATTGTGTTATAAAAATATTTTTAAAAAACTTGATTAAATAAAATGATTTTTCATGAATTTTAAGAAGAGAAAATTTGAAATACAAGATAATATATATAAAAAATAACTAGAAAATAATAAGATAAGAGAAAAGGAAAGAACATACCAAATTTATTTTAGTTTGAAAAAAAATCAAGAGACCTTAGTCCAGTCCCTAAAGGAAGCACCTTCATATTTCATTTATCAATTGAGCTTTTATCCTAGGTTCAATCCACACCCTCTTATCTTATTCTTGTATCTGCAATTCAACTTGTAATCTTAATATTATTCTTGTATCTGCAATTCAACTTGTAATGTAATCTAAATATTATGTATCTCTTTCTTTTAGTTTTAACAATTCTTGTATTTGCAATTCAGCTTGCAATCTTTATATTATGTATCTCTTTCTTTTAGTTTTAACAAGTGGATTTTTTCTTTATATTTTTAAAAATGATTTTTACATAAATATTTTTCAAAATATTAAATTTTTTTAAATTTATTTTTAATAAATTAAAAGACTAATTTTAATATCCTATAACATAAACGTACATTATTGAAGATCAAAACATAGTCGAAGTTGTAAATAACTTTGAAAGAAATATCTTCAAAATTAAATGATTTTTTTTAAAATTTTGATATACATAAAAAATTTCAACAAAATGATGAAATACCCAAATTAACATTTTAAGAATAATTATTCAAATCAAATTTTTATTAAAAGTTTCTTTATAAATTTTTTTAAAACAAAAATATGTAACAATATAAAAAATCATTAAAATTTTATTAAACAAACTAGACCTATATCAATTTAAGAGAACAAATCTCTATTGATTTTACAATTACAGATAAGAAATTATATTTATGGATTACAAATATTTCTATTAAAGCAACTACTCTCTCAATAATAAAACTACACGAAGTGTATAAGAAAAATTCAAGAGCAATGTGAGAGTTGAGGATAAGAATTTTCTTTCTAGAAAACTTGTGTGTTTTTAAATGAGGATAAGATCTTCTTTTATAATTGAATATTGATGCAAATAAGAAAACTTTGAAAAAAAAACCCAATGTATTCTATAATCGATTATGATACGACAATAAACGATTACGCACATCTAAGTATGGAAAGTTTTGCAAGATTTGAACCATAATCGACTATTAGGTATACATAACTCATTACTAAGCGAGGTACGCCTCATAATCGATTATAGGTTGAATTCACTTCATAATCAATTGCAAATCCCCCATAATCAATTATGCTTATTTAAAAAAAGTTTTGACTTTTCCAAAGTGTATTTTAGAAGTTGTTGAAAATAGATGAATTTTTTAGTGTGTGTATAATTTTAGCATTAAAAATGCAACATACTTATTTTACATATTGATCTTAAAAGAACTATTAAAACTTTTATTTCAGATTAAAGAGATGCTTTGAACAACCACATATGTTTGATGATATTTTTAATCAACAAGAGGGAATTAACTATACTGAAACTTTTGCACCAGTGGCAAGGTTAGAATATATTCGTCTCTTAATTTCCTTTATTATAAATCATAACATCATTTTCTATCAGATGGATGTTAAGAATGTTTTTTTGAATGGTTACATTATCGAAGAAGTTTATGTGCATCAACTTCCTGGCTTTTAAAATAAAATAAAAATCCAAATTTTGTTTACAAACTCAAAAAATCTTTGTATGGTATGAAACAAGCTCTTAGAGCATGGTAGGAAAGACTAAGAAATTTTCTTTTGAAAAATTATTTTACAAGAGGGAAGGTAGATACAATTTTTTTTATAAAACATTCAAAAATTATTTCTTAGTTTTGCAAATTTATGTTGATGATATTACTTTTGGCTCTGCTAATGCTACTATTTGCAAAGAATTCTCTAAGTCTATGCAGACATAATTTTAATGAGTCTGATGGGAGAATTAAAGTTCTTTCTCAGGATTCAGACCAACCAAAATTCATAAGGAACATATACCATCAAACCAAATATAGAAGAGAACTTCTGAAGAAGTTTTACTTGTTAGAGTGTAAACCAGTTAAGACTTAAATGCATCCAACATATATCCTGGAGAAAGATAAAAGCAAACAAGTATAACAAAAGGTATATAGATGTATGATTGTATCTCTCTTATACTTGACTACTTATAAAACTGATATTTTGTTCAGTGTGTGTCTTTGTGATAGACTCCAATCAGATCCTAGATGTCATAACCAAATTTTTAACCCTAAGATCCCACATCTCATTTGCATCCTTGCATACAAATAAGATCACATCTTTGTCATCTCCCTCTCATCTTTGGGTTTACCCTTTTGAAAGGATCATCAAACAACTCTTTGTAAATGTTTTACCTTTGTGTTTATATGTTCATTTCTTATCTAACCACTAATCAAAATAGCAAAAATATGTTTTGTTCTCTTTGTGTTTATTGTGCAAGGTAGGGTTTTTCATCAAGAGCATCAAGCATGGTTCCTCAGCTATGGTTTCTTTGATTTCTGAAACCAAAGTATGGTCAAACATTGATTCTCAAAGGGCTATCTCTCAAGACATGATCTATAAGGTCGTCAAAGCATCTTTCAATCTCATTTTAATCAAGAGTATCTCAAAGTTTTTTTGCTTATTTCTCAAGAAAAGTCAAAGGTTAATGTGTTTATTTCCACGTCTTCTTCAACAAGTTACCTCAAACTTTGAGAAATTAAATCAAGAGACATTCAAGTAAACCTCATTTTGAATTCACATGATCATCCATTTACCTTGAAATGCAACAAAAATCCAAGTACACAAGTTTTATTCCAAGAGGTTTGACCAAAAAGTCAACATTTGAAGTCAAAGTTCAAAGGATTACAACTCCTTCAATTCTCAACATTTCTTGATGCTTCTTTTTGAATATGACTTTTCTGAGTACTTCCTTCGGATGCATCGAATCTCGTACTCAAAGGATGTCTTCATCTGAGTCTTCTCAAGGACAAGCTGGTCTACAGTCTTCTTCCAAGCACCGGAAGGTTGAGGCATACAAAAGGAAGATGGAGCCTCTGGTTCTCTCTGTATCTTCATTACTCGGTCTTCAAGAAGTTCAATGAGTGTATCTTTATCCTTAAACTCAAGTTGTAACTCCTCATGCTTTCTGCTTAAAGCATGGGACCGCTCTTCCCACATATCCTTTTCTTGCTTCATCTTGGCGAGTGCGTCTTCCAACTCTTCTACATCTTAGTTAGGGAGAGTTAATGACTCAACCACAACCATAGGCATAGGTCTTTCACAAGCATACGACATCTTCAACTCCAAAGCTCTTTTCATCACCCAAAGAGTGTAAGCTTCCAAAGCTACACAGTTGCGTGGACCAAACTCGGATCTTCCTTTCCTATGCACGTTATGCCAAGCATGCACCATCTTCTGCTTCAAATGTTGGGGATCTTTACCCTCTTGATAAAAAAGACCTTCTAACTGAGTGTTATTATGTTTGTCTCTTAAGGGGAACCCAAGTTGACAACGATCCAAAGCAGGGTTGTAGTTGATTCCTCCTTATGTACCAATGAGAAGCACATTAGAGAATTTACTACAACTATCAATAATATCCAAGCTACTCAATGCATAATCATACCAAACTATATCATCATTAGTGAGAGACATAAGTCTTTGAGACCACCTTAGACATTGTTTGTTCTCCACAAAACAGGCGTCTGAGGCAAGTGCGAAATAAATCACTTATAAAAAAAACACAGCACACAAGAGTTCCACCACCTTTAAAATTCCTCAAATGCAAAGAGAATTACATATCACCCAACAAAGTAGGCACATGATTCCCAATCAAGAAGATTCTAATGGCGTTAACATCAACAAAACCATCAATGTTAGGGAATAAAGCCAACCCATAGATCAGCAACATAAAGATAGCTTCAAAAGCATCTACAGTACCGGCTTGAGCAAAGGCAGTAGCTTTCCTAATAAGGAACTCAAAAGTCAACCCAAACATTCCCCCTTTCTTCATCCAATGAGCCTCAATCTCAGACTTCTTCAGATAAAGAGCTTCAACTATAATATAAGATCTGGGAATCTCCTCCAATCCACTAAAAGGCACCTTGTCAGAATCAGGTATTCCTAAGAGATGGGTATACTCCTCTAACTTAGGCATAAGCTGATAATCGGGAAAAGTGAAGCAACGGTAGAGAGGGTCATAGAACTGAACCAAAACACTCAAGAGTCCTTCGACCATATCAACAGATAACACAAATAGAAGCTTCCTTTGGCGTTTCTTGAAGTCCAAGGGATCTAATGCAAAAGATGATAGCTTCCTTAACTCTTTCACGCCGGGACATCTGAAATTGTACTTCTTAGTGTTCCTTCGTCCATAATCCATGGTCTAGCAATATTTGGAAATAAAACCTCAGTTCCTTGAAGCTATTTTTCATGTGATGAATGTTATGATGTGCATGAATGCATGAATGCAACAATCACAAGTAAGGGATCACACACAAGGCAAACAAAGGTCAAGGGATGAATCAAGTCATTGTCAAGATCAATCATCCATTTTGGTGGATCATGGTTTTCACCTTATCAACACCCAAGTTCCATTGATATTTACAAGACTTAATTGGATCAACCAAGAATCAAGGGTTTATTGTAAGTCACGAGTATGGAGTCAGATTAAGAACCATCCCAAAGGAGTGTACTAAGGATAAAACATGTAGATCATATTCTAAAAAGTTCCCAGAGTCTTAATTCCATCTATCGGATATTACAGGTTAGGATGACTAACTCATCAACCCATAATATTCTTAAGATAAATTCGTCTAAGTGTAGTATCGCGTAACAACTGTTATCAAGTCTACACTTGAACAGTTTCCGCACTACGTCCTAAATAGGCCAAGTTGGGTTAAATGTTCTACGGTCCTCAGCTTCTCGGACCCCAAATCAGAGAAAGTAATGCCTAGCCACAAATAACTTGTGTGACATCAATAGCTCCAAAAGGTTCTCCACTGAGTAGATGGGTCTCAATCCAACTTGTTAAGGACTACTCCATACAAGTCGAACATGACTATACCATCCTCCTATCTGAATTGCACTCAAGTTAGGGTTAGAACTTATCTCACCACTCAGAGATCACCAAGCACAACAAGCAGATTGTATCATATAAACAAATATACAAACATCAAATATACAGTTATATACACATAAAAAAGTAGGCTAAACCCACTAGAGACTACTCCCCAGCAGAGTCACCACTTAATTTCTGTAGCGGTAAATTCATGACTATTAAGCTATGGATAAACTTAACGTCAATAAACTTAACGAATAAAACCCAAAGATGAGAAGTTTTCAAATCAAAACTAATAAAATGCCAGAGATTACAGGTAAGGGGGTTGGTTACACAGAGGGAAGGTGTTAGCATCCAAAGTGTCCTAGATACTCTTAGGGAGCCCTTTTTTATGTGTACATGTGTTTTGGTATAAAATGGTGTTTACAATAAATAGAGTGTGGGGATGACAAAAGAATTCATTAATTATATTTTTGTGTTTTACAAGACCTCGGACTTGTTCCTTCGTACCAACATAAAAATGAGGGATCAAAACCTCGTAGTTCGTGGTATCAATTTCAAAGTGAGTTGATTGCTTTTAACAAAAGTTTAAGTTTAGAACAGGCACAAAAGGCCTAAAAGAGTTTGAATGAGTGTTAGTTATTTTTGCCTTTTGAAATTTTAAGTCAAATATTGTTAAGTTTATTTACAAGTTTGATTAAGGAAAAGAGTTCAAAAGGAAATAACATAAGGCCAAAGTTTCTAATTTGCAATAAAAAGTCTAAGTTTTAAAAGAAAAACACAAGCAAATAAGATTTTGAAAGAGGGGAGAGATTTGAAATTTAAGAAGTGGGAGGAGATGAAGAGACTAATCCTAAGCATAAAATTAAAAGTTAAGAGTTGAAAAGATCTGACCAATGGGATGCAATCCAACAAACAAGAATGTCATATAGAAACCCACTTTCCCTTGGACTTTAAAATCAAGCAATATCAACAAGCAAGAAAGATGAAGAACAAGGCATCAAATAAATATAACCACATACAAGCAAGAAACTCCACAGTGTTCTTCATAATCTTCCCCATGTATCAGATGACATACTCCTTGAATGGCTCAGAAATAGGTATTAGACACAGGTTCAAAGTAGCAACTTCATCAAGACTATGTAGTAGATGAACTCAAATGGATCTCAACACTTGCATCAGATGGAAATTCAGTTCACAATGGTTTGGTTTTAGAAAAAGTTGGCATTGACCAAGTCCTTTTGCATAGGGAATGTTGCCTAATTTTAAGTCCAAGTCTCAGATCAAATCCAACAGTCCACACAAATCTTTTTTTTAGAGCTTTTTGTTGTTATTATGTACATTAAGGTCAAAAGACCACAAACACAAAACAAATACACAAACAAGTATATACAATCACAATATGGCTCAAGTGAGCAAAGTAAAAATGGAATTAAAATAAACAAGTTAAATGGTATGGATAATGGCAAATGATAAAAGACTTGAATTTAAAGTGGATAAAAATAAATGACTTGAAATTAAAACTTAGTCAAATGTTAGTTGATTAGATGTTAGTATTGTTTTTGCTTTTCAATTGTTTAAGTCATTCTTTGGAGAACACTCAACCCTCTATTCACAAGCATGGATCTTTGAACCAAGACATCTTTCAAAGGAAGGGAAAAAGGCCAAGTTTCCACATAATACCATGAAAGGGGGGAGACTTACAATCTCACTTACTAGAATGCTATGCTTTTGGGTCAAAATTTAGCACTATGTTAAGCAATTGCAATTGAACTTATATAGAAGTCACAACTATCTAAGACCGGGAAATATAAATTTTAGTGTTAATGCATGTTAGAGATATGGTATAATGAACCATACTCCTAAAACATACCACACTTAAAAGAAAATGGAAAAAAGGATGGACCTAATCTCATCCATACTTGTATTAGTTTATGAACCAATTAGCCTTGGGATATAGAGATATCATAGGTCAATAAAATGAATGGGATATAAGGGGATTGGAGATGAAGAGGGGAGGGAAATGAGACAAACACAAATTGGTCATGGGAGGATTTTTATCAAATTAAAATCATTCATTCATTTTGGGAGATGAAATGTATATTTCATCAATCCCCTAAATCCAATGATTTTAATCGAACAAAGTCAAATCAACCTTGACCAAGACCCAAACAACATATTCAAACTCAACAAGTCAATGGAAATAGCTCAACACAATTTATTCACAATTAAACAATTAAAAATCAATTAAAAATCAATTAAAAATGCATTAAATTAAATTATGGTTGATCAAAAACCTAAAACCTCTTCAAAACACCAAATAAATGGCCAAGAGATTTATGATAGGTCAAAGGACCTTGGAGAAAAAATTTCATAATTTTTGGAAACTTAAAAGTATTTTTAAACAATTAAAAAATATGCACAAAAACAATTAAATCATAAAAAGTATTAATATTGATCCAAAAAATAATTTTAATTCAGAATATGAAAGATAAAAATATTTGAAAATATTTGGTGAAAGTCCCATATTTTTTGGATCAATATTAAAATTAATATGAATTAATGAAAATAAGGCAATTAAAATAAAAATCAGAAATTACAAAAAAAACGTGGACCACTTGATCTCCCTCATTAATTGAGGTGGCATATCAAGTGGGTCAGAGCGCGCTATCCATGTGTTCCCTAGTCAAATGTCCCACACGCGTGATAATCACTTTGGACGCTCAAGATTAAAATAATTTAAACGGATCATGTGGTTCAGAAGGATGTCAACACATCGCCGGAGCTAGAGCTCCGGTCTTCTTCTCCGGTGGACCTCACCGGATTGGTCCACCCTCAACCATCACTAAAATGAAAAAGGAGGACATGAATTTAAATAAAAAATGCTCAGGAGCTCAAATCTAGCCTCAATTTTGTCTAACTCCAAGTATATAGAAAGATATAGGGATTTGAAATTTGAGGATCATGATTTGAGTTGCTTCAATTTGACCTCTAAGCAACCCAATCTTGTTGCCCACATTGGTAGGACTTCAAACAACCAAAAATCAAAAAGAATAATGGAGAATTGAGTGAGAATCAAAGAGATGAAAAATTCTGAAAATCACCTTCAATGTAGCTTCAGATTGACATGATCTTGCTCTCAATTATGCTTGGCCTTGCTTCAGATGCTTGATGGAATGGAAATGGATTAAAGAGAAGGAAGGACTCTTGGAGTTTCAATCTCAAAAATAGTGAGAGATTCAAACTCGATTTTCAAAGAAAATCTTCAAGCTTATCCCTTGAATGTGAGGGTTTAGGGTTGCTGATTCAAAGCTTGCGCGCCAGGGTCCTTAATTTTGAGCAAGAGGACTTCTATTTATAGCCAAGGAGATTGATAATTTCACACTTCCATTTTTGGCCAAAGTTGGAAATCTCACTTGCATGCTTGCATGGGCGTGCGATAGGCCCATCAAATGATGCACTTAGGTCCAAAATCATGTGTAAGCAATGTTGAAATCATGTGGAAGGGCCATGCAATTGTGTATGAAAAGTGGAACTTCAAATCTTCCAAATGGTCCTTCAACTTTAAGCCATGCGCAAGTCATTCACACTTTGTCCAAATGAGATGAATTTGGACTCTTTGGAAAGGTTAAATCAAGAGGAACAACTTTCATGTTGAACACTTTTTCATTTGAAAGCTTGTATCATGATGAATTTTGAGGTGGAATTTTGGAAAATAAAACATATAAAAAAAGTTTCTAAGTATCAAGCCATATGTTCACTTCTTCCACCTTGAGTAACTTTTTCTATGGACTTAAAATGAGAAAAGTTCCTTCATAAAAGTTATATCTATTCCAAATACCTTCAATTTGGTCACCAATTTTACCTCATTTGTATTTAGCATGAAGGAGTTATGCATTTTAGAAGTTGAGGAAAATCACTTGTTCAATGGTATTGGCCCAAAATGACTTATAATGTTTCCCTTTATCAAATGTATTTGAAAGTTGAATTTTCACTTACTACAAACATCAAAGTTGAATTAGACATCTTGAATTTGATCATGCAACTTTAATGGATTTCATCTCATAAAAATTGAGCAAGTTATGGTCTTGGGATGTTGACCTCCAAATTAGGGTTTAGACAAAATGACCTACAATATTTCACCATAAACAATTACTTTCTAAGAAAAAATAGATCTTTACCTCAACATGAAAGTTGTTTGGAATGTCATTTAGAGTAACTTTGCTCTTGGAATAATTTTCATATGACAAAAATTGTAGGAGATAGGGTCTAAGGAACCCCTGTTTTGACCAGTTGAATTCCTCTAGTCAACCACCATGAACCAACTTGCTAGCTTGATATTCTCTTGACTTTTGGGACTCATGGAGGATCACATATGCATAATATGATGAAATTTTAAATATCCCTTGAAATATTTGACCAATTGGTGAAGAAACTTGTTGAAGAAGTCACATAAGATACCTAGATGAATTAGGGCTTCCAAGGCAAACCAACTCCAAACTCTTGATGATTTCTTGATCAAAATAACATGTGAAGATCATGGGGATCCATATATAATACTTAGAGCCAATGTAAACCAATTATTTATTGCGCTCCTTGTAATGAGGGTCTTAAACCCTAAATATGAGCTTAATAGAACATAGGTGAGCATGTGCACTACCTACAAAAAAGAGTTGCACTTTACAATGACATATTTTTGGTATTTTGGTTAGTAAACAAATAAAAAATGAAGTATGATATAGTCAAATATGCTTGGTGATCTCTCCCAATGCAAACCCAATGAATGAGGGATAATTAGGATGCCAAGGTGTGATCCCAATGTTAATGCATATGATTAGAATATCATGAGGGATCTTAGGGTCAAAATTGGGGTCTTACAGTCGGGACCTAGACCCTTCCTTTGGGAGTTTATGATTTGAGACCCTGGGATTCATCTTATACCTTTGAATTTGGTTTCTTTTTGAAGGCTTGGCTTGGTTGCTTCAGATTCACCTGATACATGAATTATTCTTTGCTTATTTGGTTTGCTTGAGTCTAAATCCAAAGGAATGAATTATTGCTTGACTTACATCGTACAGTTTTCTATCTCTTGGTTATATCTTTCCTCCCTAGCTTTTACTTTATGTTCTAGGATAGTCTCTTCTTCTCCTCCCCTTCTTTAATTTTCAAAATCTTCTCTCTTCTTTTTAAAAACCTTCTTGTTTTAAAATTTGAACCATTTTTTCTCAATAAACTTTGACTTTTTCCAAGTGATTTTCAAATTCTTTTTTTAATAAATGTTGATTCATCTTAAGCATATTCGAACAAATTTCAAAAGACTAAAAAATACATGGGCCATTCAAACTTTTTTGTGCACTTTGTGCACTTTTTCTTTTAAAGCTTTTCTAAAAGTTTAAACATGAGTCATTTCCATAGTTGAGATATAATTCTCTTATCCCCATAATATTTTTGATAATTCTTTTCCATCTAAAATAGCTAGTGGCATACATGTTGATCTTTATCCAAGTTGGAGTCCTTCTCTGTGATGATGCAAAGTTCTCATACTTGTGGGTGACTAGTTGAACATTCTCCTTAAAATGACAAAATGATTTTTCATTAAAAACAAATCAAAACAAACATATTTGTTATTTTTACCACGAACTATGAGGTTTTGATCCTCCATTTTACTTTGTTGGTACGTAGGCATGAGACTCAAGAAGTCTTGGCAAACACAAAATTATAAAAAAATAGGCTTAAATAGTCTTTTGGTCTCTGTAAGTTAGCAAGTTTTTGATTTTGGTCCCTGTAATTTTATTTTTGTCTGAGTCCCTATATCTCACTTTTGTGTTGGTTTTAGTCTCTAAAAGCAAAATCCATAGAAAAATCCATAGGAAACCTGCGGATTTTCCTATGAATTTTGACTTTAGGGACTAAAACCAACATAAAAAGTAAGATATAGGGAGTCAGACAATTTTTTTTTACAGGGACCAAAATCAGAAACTCGTTAACTTATAGGGACCAATAAACTACTTTAGCCTAAAAAATATTTCTCATCTCATCTCCCTAATTTGTTGCAAACAACACCATTTTAAAGGCAAAATGCACAGATTTTCAAAGATGTTCCCATGGAATACCATGGATGTTTTGGGTGTTAATACATTCCCTTTGCATAACTAACCCCGAAACCTTATCTCTTTTTATTTGTTTTGCTTTAAAACTTCTTTGGGTTTTATTCGTACTTTTTCCCTTTCCTTTGGAAATAATAAAACGCGGTGACGACTCTTGCTTTGTGAGTTAAGTTAATCAATAACTTAATCTCAAAAAATTTACCGCTACACTAGAGAATACCACTTAATATTTGTTAAGAGGATCTTTAGATATCTGAAAGGTATTACTAATCTTGGTTTTCTTTATAGAAATCCAAATATTACAAGTTATTAGGGTATTATGATGTTGACTATGCTGGAGATAGACTAGAAAGTCTCTAAAACCATTGGAAGCTGTCAGTTTCTAGGTGACAATCTCGTTTCTTGGTCAAATAAGAGGCAATGAATAATATCATTATCGATAAGAGAGGATGAATACATTCAAGCATCTGGTTGTAACACTCAAATTCTTTGGATGAAAAGTCAGCTAAAAGATTATCATCTATATGAAAGTAACACTCCTATTCTTTGTTATAATACTTTTGCAATTTTTTTATCTAAGAATCCTATTTTGCACTCCAGATCTAAACACATTAAAATAAAACCTCATTTTATAAGAGAAATTTAAAATTTATAGATAGAGACCATCAATGAGATAATATATTTACAAAACCCCTTGCTGAAGATAAATTTATTTTTATTCTGAGAAATTTGAAAATGGAACTATGTCTACAATAAAATAAAATCTTTTCAATATGTGTAGACTCTAAAGAGTAAAATATGACAATGAGATTTATTGTCTCTGAACCAGTTATCCCTCTGAAGTTACGAGGCTCTTCGGGTTAGAAGGTTCAAAGTCATAACCCTTATGGGAGTTTCTGTCTTCTGGACTCTGAGCTCTTAAATATTAATGGTGTAATCAAGAAGTTTTTGCATGGCTCTAAGGTAACACATATGCCCTACATTAAAGTCACCTAAATGTTTGATGTGACCCTTTGGGATAATATTTCTTAGTTCAAGATAAAATCTTTTCACTTACCTCCCATTTCAGGTTGCATGTATTGGTTTAAACGTTATTACTTCCGTATGCTTTGATATCTATTGAGTCTACTTCATTTAGGCTTATTCCAAATCCCTCCTAAAAAAATTTAACTCGTTATTTCCTTCTCTATTTAAACTCATATTTAACTCTGTTATTTTCATCAAACCTTACACTTGCTAAAATCACCTTTTAAAAGTTCCATCTTCCTTCATCCTTTTAAAATCTCATAATGTCTTCAGTTTGTGGAGTAGTGTGGCCTCTTACCACTTCTTCTGAAAAATTTGTTGACTTTAATGAATTTAAGAATCGTGGTATTAATATTATAAGTCACGTTCATTCCCAGAAGTGGGAGAATTACCTTAACATGCTTGAAGGACCCATCTATCCTATTCTCATTAACGTTGGATAAATGTGTCCCTCTTGCAACTTAGAACATATGCTTTATGCATTAAGTCTAATGTTTTTGGAATACCAATCACTCTTACTCCTGCTTTGATTGCTAAGGTAATCCTATGCAAAGAGACTGGGGTTCATATGGTAATGTACCAAAGAACAATTCCCTTTATTGAAGAAATTTAAGCTAAGATCCATTCCACCAAGAACAATCTAGAAATTTTCTCGTCTCTTCTTCCCAACACAAAGATCTGGCATCAATTATTTGTGTCAAACATTCAGCCACGAGAAGATGCATTAGAAACACTCACTTATGATGACAAACATCTTATGTTCTTCATTTTATCGAGGATTAAGGTTAACCTAATTCTCACAATTTTCAACTTCTTGAGGAAGAAGATTTTTGCCCCTTACGAGGGAATATCTTCTCTCATTCTTTTTGGAAGAGTTCTTTCTGAACTTTTCCTTCAAGAAGGAATATCTTCTCTCAATTTTCTAAAGTTTGCGTGGAGTCGCCCTTGAAATATTTGTTTAGGTGGAATTGGATCAAGTTATCTATCTGCTTCTTGAGTTGATAACAACCTTTGTATGGTACCTCTGGACTTTGATGAACTTGCAACATCTGTTAGGCATAGGCTACTTGACATCTTATTTGGAAGTTGGTGATTGTGGAATGTTATGGATGTGTAGGAATTCTAGCCATATCTTGTCGCGGTGAGTATTCAAGGGGCGTGAAGCTCTCTTTTTGTTTCATGCTTTGCTTGAACATTGTCTTCTCTCTAACGGGCGAGGTGTAGTGATTCTTCTCTGGATGCTATGAGTTGTGAGGATTAGAGGTACCTCTTTTCACATATCTATGATACTTTTCATTATTGCTTTCATTTCCTTTTATATAGAATTCCACACACACCACCACCTCAGCTAAGGAAGCTGCGAGCCTCTATGGGGAGGGAATTCATTAAAATTTCCTCCCTTAAGCCCATTTTGAAATACTCCTATGAAAATTTCCTGGATGGGGTGAACAACCTTGATTGTTTCCTCATTGAAATGGGTGAGGTACTCCCTCAGAGATTCACAGGGGGATATATGAATGTTAAGAAGGTTGTGTTGGGTGAGAATATGCACACAAAGAAGTCAAGAATTGGGGTTGAATAGACTTTCTCCCTTAAAGACAAATTCTAAAAAAAATTATATTCCATAAACGAATTTAGATATTTTAAGAAGCACAGAAGAAAAACACAATACTGGAGAGTTTGGAAGCATCTCAATGAATCAAACCAAGTGAAATAATACATGACATCACTAAAAACTTTATTGCTTCTAATGCAAGTCAATCACAAGACAAACAAAGTCGCTTTATACAAAGCGATTTAAAAACTCTTTACATAGATGTTCATTCAAGACATATACGTGTTTATCATAATCCAATATGATTGATACATCACATATCTAAGTTTATAAATCAAAACTCTATAAGCATGGTCTAACCTATATGACATATAATAGATGCAATAATGGACTAATGCAATAGCGATATTAATGAATACTAGAAAATTCAAAGGAGATGAGGGAAGAGGAAAAGATACACAGAGATATATAGTGGTTTGATGCTCATATTCGCTTTGACTACTCCTTTCTTCAATGGTGTTCATTAACCACTAGAAAATAATCACGATCTTCCACTATTTTGGTAAGTTTCATACAAGCATTTTGATTAAAACGAAGTATCACACGATTATTCCCTCAGTTGATGCAGACACTCAATTTGCTAACCAAAACAAGATCTCTTAAGATCTTGATTCAATAACTTTGCTATCCATAATAACCGGCTCCAAGTATTCATGTGTGGAAATCCCCTTGATCCGACCGATTCACTATATGAGTGATTGTCATTAGCTAAACACAAGGTTCTCTCTAATTTATGGGTAAATGGGTATTAGTTTTTGATTGATATCGTGAGCTTTATTAATCAAGATGAAGACACAAAATTGATTAACTCATTCTCTCTAATTTACTAAAAAGAAAAACAAATTGCACAAGAACAAGATGCAATAAAAATAAGTGAATTTGACATGAATTAACAGTGAAGAATTGTTTTAGAGAAGAAGCGAAAGATTAATGGTGCTGGGAATAGACACACTAAAGAGGATAAGAAAAAAAAATCATTTTTGTCTCTATGAGTTTTACCATAATTTTCACTCACACACTTGTTGGTTTCATCAAAGAAATAATTATTTAAATTTTAGATGGAAAATTGGTCCTATGAAGCTTTTATTCGAATCAAGAAGAAACTGTGATTCAAATCAATTTGATCATAACCCACATGAGGTTTTAATTTGAACCATGTTTATTTTGGAAGATGTAAGTCACCCATGGTAGCGTGCATCTTTGCCATGGCGCTTCCCTCACTGTCAAACTCATTGTTTGCTGGAGTTACTGCCTTCTTGTTCACCATGATAGATGTTGGGATTGAACGCAAGGACAATAATCAAGATGAATATTGTAATTGTAGCCCAGGTCAGTGTTATCGGGCACCACGAATGATGCTAAATGTACTTGCTACAAGTACAATTCATGACAATCTCTAGTGATTAATGATTGTCATAGACTTTTATGGCTTGTTGTTTGATTTAGAGTTAGCTAACACAAAGAGGTTACAAGATTTGTATATGTGGTATGTGCAACAGGAGATTGGACCCTTCTCAACTTTGAGGTTAAGATAGATATATATATATATATATATATATATATATATATATATATATATATATATATTATATATATATATATATATTTTTTTTTTTTTTTTTTTTTTTTTTTTTTTTGTTTTTTATAGGAGGCAAGATTCAAACTTACACCCTCCTCAAAACTCTCGAATGACTTTGCAATCAGGCTATGAATGTTTTGAGGATTTAATTCTGTCAAGTATATATATAATTCCTTTTTTACTCATTTCTCATCCTTGTTAAATTGAAACAGATTGCCACACAAATACATCCAAGGATTTGGAGAGTGTGACAAGGTTTTTGGTAGCAGAGGCATAGATGATCAAATATATATTCAAGGTTTTCAATTGTTCATCATAGAAATCATCCATATTGTGTCATATCTTTGGCTTTTTACTCCATTCTTCTTAAGTTGAAGTTTACTATGAATTCTCTGTTTCATGTTTCAACAGTTTATACAAACTGTATTTGCTGATTAATTATGGTTATGCATGGATACTATAATGTTATTATTATAACATTTAAAAATACAACAAAGTTATATATTGTTTACAGTTTCTAAGTCCATCCTTTTTATGATGTATTGTACAATGTCTACTTATCTAGCTGCTTTTGAAGGTTGTCATGTGTGTATTCCTTACCTAAAACTTTGTAGCTCATCATGTTGAGAAACAATTTGGCCGTGATTTGGGTGAAGTTACAAAGCCATGTATCTGTTCATTTTCACGTTGAATTTAAAGGATACGTGAGAAAGTTTACTTTAATGCCAAACATAAACTTCTCCCTGACATGAAAAGTTTCTGCATTCTTTAGCAAACGTAAAAAAGTGAATGTGTAACCAAACGAATACTAGATTGTTTGACAAAAGAAACTTTTCTGAAACTTAGTTTAAGAAGTACAATAGAGAAGTTTCAGTTTCTTGTAATTACATGTTAATTTGTACAAGTTGCAAGTGGACCAATATCTATATCCCAATACTTTGCAGTGGCAGTGTCCTTTAGAATGTGGAACATTCAGACTGTACTTCAGTAATTTAATAGCTTGTGTATTAGACTAAAATCAGAATTAACAATGTTAAGGGTAAGAGATGACTAAAAACAGAATCATATACATACTTGACAGAATTAAATCATCAAAACTTTCATAGCCTGATGGCAAAGTCATTCTACAATTTTGAAGAGGGGAGGGGTCAGTTTGAGAATTTCTTATACATTGCCACACTATTAGAAGCAAATAACCACAATACCACACTTTTGATTCATATGTACCAATATGTCATCATTTAAAACAAACAAAGTCACATTATATAGCTGCCGCCTAACGAATGGCGGGTGGCTCCCAAAATAAAAATTCAGCCGCCCAATGAACCGTAGTTTATTATGAATGTTTTTTTAAATTTAATTTAATAGTAATAAAAAATATTAATAACAAATATAATTAATATTAATAATAAATATAACTAATATTAATAAAAAATGTTAATAATAAATATAATTAATATTAATAATAAATATATATTAATTAATATATTTAAAATAAATATAAATATTAATAATGAATATATATATTAATTAGTTTTGTAGATATAATAAAATAATTTAAATTTACTTTTATGTACATAATTAATTAAATTAAATTATTTATTAAATTTTAATTATTAATAAAATATGTTAATTATATTTCAAGTATTATAAATTAATTTCAAAACCTTTAAATTAATATATATATATATATATATAAAATTAAAAAAGTACAATTTTGTCACTGCAATGGACGGATGCTTTGATTATGTTATTAAAAAAGTATAGCTCCGTCACTGCAATGGATGGATTCTTTGATTATTTTATTATTTAAATACAGTTTCGTTATTGTAATGGCTGAATGCTTTGATTATTTTATTATTTAAGTACAACTCTGTCACTGCAATGAGCGGATGCTTTAATTATTTTATTATTTTAGTACAACTTCATATGGTGGATCTGATATAAATAGAGGCGTGTTGTGATCTATTTTTTCACATATCTTCTCATTTTCTTGTAATAGTGCTAACACGTATAGTCACCGCAGAGAGAAAGTGATTTTTTCGAGAGACAAGTCTCCGATCGAAATGCTCTTCTAGAGCATCTGTAGTTTCGAGTAACTACAAAGGGAGTTGATTCGTTGGTTAGATAGAGACATACTTGAAGGCGGAAAAAATTAGAAGTATTGAGAGACACGATGCCCTGCATGATAAGGATGCGAGGAAAATGATATTTTGACCAAATGATATCAGTTTGATTGTTGTAATCAGTTAGAAATATTGTGTTCAAATGTTGTGGTTAAGTATTTTTATATGTCTTGATATATGTTGTATGTGTTGTTTATTTAGACCTGTTTTTGTTTGTTTTGTGATATCTAGTTTCTTGTTATTTATATTTGGTACTTAAAGAGTAATGATTCAAATAATTGAGAAGCTTGATGGCAATCTGAAAATGATACTTGATAACAATATAAAAAATCAATTATTACTAGTTCCAACATTGGGACACCGAGTTCAGTTGTGACTAGGAAGACGACACATGGATTATTTTCTCTCCAACTTTTTAGCCGTGTCTATTTCTGGTTTTATGTGTACTCACTGGGAGATATTTCTCGTTCCTCCGTATTATTGGATTATGGAAAATTTGATCTCCTTCATAAATGGGCCAATATTCATCGTTTGATAGCTCTGGAAAGCTTGTGTTGTAAACACCAAATAGGGTTGCGACCTTGTAAACATTGGACAAAAGAGCGTGGACGTTGTGGGGCACCATAAAACATGCAGCGATAACATGTGAACAAGGGACACTGTATGCCAGAAACTTTCCGTAGTCACACCAACCATTTATTAAGTTTACCTTGTAATGTCCCATAGGCTTCCCCTCACTGTAGTCCATTGTCTCCTTCACACGGAAGGTGTTTTGATTTGATTGTAGTAAAAAATTCTTACTTGATGCATGTTGGATTTTTTTGTTTCTTCTTTCATCACCTTAATGCAATTTTCAGTAAATATTTGCTTAGAATTCAAAACTGCACTCCATTTTGTACCCCCTTTCAGTAAATAGTGATCTCAGTCTATAGTATGTTGCACTTACCAATGCTGTAATGAGAAGACTGCAGGTGCCTTTAGAGACTGAATTCATTGACTCGATGAGGTTCATTGTCATCTGACCCCAACACCGACCCCTATCAAATGCCCTCGTCCATATTTCTACTGGAATATTGTCTAACCACCTTAAAGCATCACCGTTAGCCATGTCCTATATGTTTAATGTCCGATAATTGTTAAATGTTGGTTGGTTTAAAGCATATCCTATATGTTTAAAAAGTGGGTTAATATTATAATATATAATTGACTAGGATATAATGTTAGAAAATAGATAGATATTTACCCATATCAATAACTTACCCATGCAAATAGATAGATAAGAGCATCGAGAATGGAAAAATCGTCGCAAGACTGTCTTACAAGGAGATATCATGTCAACCGAATGTAAACTTAATAGGGAATACATGGATTGGTTTAGATCTGTGATTATTTTCTATCTATCCCAAAATTTATACCTATTTGACCCTCGTAACCGATCGGGAAAATAACAAGTGTACTATTTTGCCAATATAGTAATAATAAGGACGTTTTCCAAATATCGATCTCGAGGACTGCACAACAATATGAGTTTAAATTGTGATTCAATTGAACAAAACAAATAATTTAGGGTTTGTACTAAGTCACTGTATAATGGAATGAGAAATGAAACAGAATAAATCTTTTACACAATTTAAAATATTATGCCAAGAATGGTGTATGAATATCTCCTATAACGACCTTGAATGTATATCTCCTTAAATAGTTCAAAATTGCAATTACCAGATCTTAAAATTGTTTCCTCCTAAAACCTTAGAGGGAAACCTTTGGTCATTCATTCTAATATCGAAGTCCTTAGGCGATTAAAATGCAACCAAGCCTTTTGAAATAACAAGATATAACTGGTAATCATAGGGTATCCCTAGTCATAGATGATATCTACTATAGTTTTATTGTGCAAAAACCTTAACAATTGCAATCCCACAAATTGTTAACCATATAACAATCTTTATTTTTCTGACAATGAAAGCATTAAAAATATTGCACAATGAAATTGACAAACAAACATAATGTTAAGGAAATTATCAATTCATAGTCATTACACGATCAATTCCGGGAGACCCCCTGGCATTGGGAGCTTTAGCCACTCAGATTATTCAAATAAGATACAATAAACAATTTAGACATTACAAGAATAAGAGAATCCCGTTGATCTTCAATCGCATCCGCTCTTGAAGGACCTCCGTTCTCCGCAACTCTTGATCCTTCCCATCTCAATCATACCAATTCTTTATCGTGTAAAAAGTCCCTTTCTCCGTCTCCAAAAAGTCCCCTAAATAGTTACTGATCAAATATTTGATGTAGGAAATGTCCATAAGTGCCCTCCGGGATCAGCAATGCCAAAACATAGAAAAAAATAGAAGATGAGGTGTCCAAGCCAACACTGGCCATGTCAGGGAACACGGTCGGCCGTGTTGGCTTACTGATGCCCAATCTCCAACACGCCCCTTCCAGGGTTGCTGACACGGGCACCCGTGTCAGCTTCCTATTTTAGCACCTGGCCTTCCTTCCCTTGACACGGGTCATGTCAGGCAACCCGGGTGGCCGTGTCAGGGCTAATGCACCTTCAAAATTCATCTTTCGACGAGCCTGGAACGCCCGATCCCCTTGGAGAGTTATTGGGTATTCTTGCTTACACCTGAAACCAATCAAACTACCACAAGGAGACATAAAATGGAGTACATTGACTCAAACCAAAGATAATAATCAAAACCGAATAGAAATGCAAACATCTAATTTTCTAAACAAAATAACATAAATAGGTAGAATAATATGTTATCGACTTCGTGAATTTGTGCCGAATGAGTGTCAGAAAATAAGTGGAATTAGAGACCGATCCCAACCCCAAACTTATCTCATTGGTTGTCCTCAAGTGATGCTCGGGACAGCAGGACGGGTACCCCCAAATTCTTCCAATTCCCTTCCCGCAATACTATTGTGATCTTTCGCGACTCCCTTTTCACTTTTCGTTCACTGTTCTACTTTTCCCCGACTTCCGGCGTTCCACTACACTTTCACATTGAAGCACTTTTTTACCTGTAACTTTTCACACTCTCACCAAATCTCTCAGGGTCAAAGTGTTTTTCACTCAAAAAATAGAGCATGCAAAGTCAACTCTTAGGTTTGAATAACAGATATCTTCATATCAAAAACATACCACACACACTATTCGAGGGTTTTTTAGGTTGTAATGGGGCTTAGATGCAAGGTGGGAAAAACAAACAAAAAAGGGGAAACTAGTGGTTTAGGCTCAGAGTCCGTGTTGCTATCCTCATAATTGTGTTCAATTGTTCAATTAAGAGGTTTTTCTTTTGGACACCATTCTTGTTAGGATTCATTGGCTCTTATTTTTCTTTTTTTTTTCTCATGCGCTCTGTGAATACAATGGTATGACTTCTCTATTACAAGAATAAGGGTTACTCACTCTATTTATAAATTTAGATTAACTTACTCCCTAAGTCAAAACCCAAAACTATAAAAGCCCAAAATAGTTAACACTACTAAAAATAGGTCTTAATCGAAATCCTGTGTGAAACAACATGCTTCGACACTTCGACACACTAATACAACTTAATACATTAGGTAATTCGACACTTCCTTACTTGTGTCGAGCAACCTGCTTCGACACAAGGAATTACAATTCAACACTTTCATGTCACATCAATTAAAATCTGACGTGACACTCTTCCAAACTTCTCTATATAAACATTTTAATATTCTTCTTAGCATAACGTGTACCATTCAATTCACAATTAATTTTTTTAAACACCATTATTTATATTCTACAAATTATTTCTTTATGTTATTTTTCATACACTAATCATTATTTTTTATGTGTTTATCCACTTTTTTCTAACCTAAAATACATTATCTAATGTTTTACTTCATAAAAATTATATAAAAGAAATATATTTTCTAAATATATTTTTTAAATTATGATAAAAAAGATTATTAAATTACTTAACATAAAATAGTTAAATAATACTTTTAAATTTTATTTATAACTTTCAAATAGACAAAAAAATCTCCCATTCTTTCTAAAATATAATATAATTATACTTGTTTATATATTAAAAAATTAAACTTCGAATGTAAAATTGAACAATTATTTTTCAATCAATTTACATATAAATCTTCTACAATATATTAGTACATTAAAAATAATTAATATGAAAAGAAAATTTAGTTGAATTAAATCAATTGTATACTTAAAAAATTAATAGGATAATGAAAGACAAACACACAAAAATAATATTCTTGGATTTATTTCAATACCTAATTCATCATCCAACTGATAAAAAATATATTTAACAATCATGTCCATTTCCCTCTAAAACTATCAAGAATTTACAAAATAGAGAGATTTATCTTAATTCTAATCTTAGATTTAATGTCTGCTGTAATAATTAGTATGGTTCAAATATGGAATATATTCGATTCATATAACGATGAAAAAAATATTTGATAAGTGAAAAATGAAGCAATAAAAAACTACATAAATTTTATACACTTATTTCACATATTTTTTGTTTTAATTTTAATGTCTTATTTTATATTTTCATAATTGAAACAATTTTTCAATACTCTCTCCATCTTATTCTCTTAATTAAAGAAATGTGTATAATAGACAATAAAAATCAATTTGATCTAATATGACTTAAATAATTGATCTCAATCTAATGCATCGCGCCTACCTTAATTAACTTTCAAATAATTGGATAAACACTATGAGAGTTGATTCAATTCTTACAAAAATTAAATTTATCCATTTTTAAATAATTCCATAAAAAAATTATGCGAACTAATTTAATTCCTATAAAAATAAAAATATTTTTTTGTCTCTTAATAAAAATGATAATATTGTCACTACTCAAATTACTCACAAAAAAGAGATTATCGATTCTATAACATCAATTATAAAGATATAATTTATTTTATTTTTCTTATACTAATCATAATTTTTAATTTTTTTTTCGTATCTATCTTTTTTTTTGCCTCTATCAATATTTCTTAAAAAAATATATTATATAATATTTTACTCCATAAAAAATTATGCATGAAATAGTTTTTTTTATTTAAAAATCATTCACATGTATTAGTTTTAAAAGTATAATAACTACGGAAAAAAACACATTATAATATTTAAAATATAATCAAACAATACTTCTAAATATGCAAATAAATACTTCAATTTTGTTTTTAAAATATAATTTTTATTTATAAATGCAGTTAAATTCAAATATTTAGTCTCATTACAATGCTAAAAAAATTATCAAACAATTCTTTCAAATTTAATTTATAATTTTTAAATAGATGAATAAATATTTCAAAATTGTTTATAATATATTATTTTGAATAATAATTGCATATACATATTACAAATTAAACCATATATTTTTAACTATAGTTTATTATTCATTATATAATAATGTTCTATAATATAGTATTAAAATAGAAATAATTGAAATTGAAAAGGTAATTTAATTGAATTAAATCAATTGTAAATACTAAATAATAATAATAAAATAAAATCTAAAATCTAAAATATTACTTTAAAAAACTCAGGTGCATCACGAGAGTCTGAATCTATCAAAAGTCTGAATCTAATTGAGAAAAAATTGCTCTACACCTGCCCTTCCATTAAATAACGGTGGCCGCCTAGGTGGCTTCTCTTCCCAACAAAGGCAATGTAACTAATAATTAATTATAAATGTTTTTTTTCATTTGCACATTCTTTTTGTGGTTTTAGATTTTTGTTTTGTGTAAAAAATATGGATGCTTTTATTGAATTTATAAAGAATTTTGGTTGGGGAAAAATTATGAAATGAATATGGTTGAAATGTTAGTTTAATTGAGCTAAACTTGAACTTTTGTTTTCTCTTTTTAGATGATGAATTTTTTGATTGCACGTTTTGGTTTCTAAAATTATAGGATTTTTTTTAAAATTAATTAATAGTAGTTTGCCAATTTTCTGGATTTTAGGGATTTTGCTAATATGGTCATCAAAATAAATATTTTGAATTATATTATTTACCAAAAAAGAAAAATATTTAAAATTATTTTCCATTTAAATATGACATTTATGAAGATATTATTTGAGATTTAAATACAAGATGTTTTACATAAAAATAACAAACTAAGTATAAAATAATGTGTAAAAAACAAAAAACATATTCCTTACATCTATGTATTATTAATTGCATAAAAACATCTTGAATACTTTGTCTACAAAAAAAAAATGTCAACAAAAAGAAAGGTAATAGACCCTGAGATAAAAATCACTTTATCCAAATCATAATACTACTCCATGAACATACTCCTTAAAAAATCAAACCATGGTAAAAAATGTGAAGAAAAAAATCAAACCGTGATAAAAAGTTTAATCACATAAAGCAATATCTGGAAAAAAAATTGGTGAACTAAAACATACCTTTTATCCACAATATTTTGGAAGATTTGAATATGAAAGTAAAATAAAATCAACCCAAGCATCAAGATATGATACTTTAGATTTGTTATTGACTCCACATCCAAAACCGCATCTTTTCTAAATATGAATAAGAAAATAGAAGACAAAAAGACATGAGCTCCAATATAAGAATCATCAAATAAATGATACCATGATAAAAAAATATGAATAGTTGATATAATTTTTTTGTAAAAAAATATGAATAGTTGATGAGCCAACAAACAGTGATAAAAAGTTTAGTTACATAAAGCAATATCTGGAAATATCTGGAAAAAAATTGGTGGAACTAAAACATACCTTTTATCCATAATATTTTGGAAGATCTGAATATGAAAATAAAATAAAATCAACCCAAACATGAAGGTATGATACTTTAGATCTGGTATTGACTCGACATCCAAAACCGCATCTTTTCTAAATCTGAATAAGAAAATAGAAGACAAAAAAACATGAGCTTCAATCTAAGAATCATCAAATGAACGTTACCATGGTAAAAAAATATGAATAGTTGATGTAATTTTTGTGTAAAAAAAACATACCTTTTATCCATAATATTTTGGAAGATCTGAATATGAAAATCAAATAAAATCAACCCAAGCATAAAGATATGATACTTTAGATCTGTTATTGACTCCACATCCAAAAACCCATCTTTTCTAAATCTAAATAAGAAAATAGAAGACAAAAAGACATGAACTTCAATATAAGAATCATCAAATAAACATTAAATTTAGAAAATGTAAAAAGGCATTCAAATGATTAAGACATTATGGGTTTAAGAAAAGTAGGGTGATACAGAATATCTAAGCTAAGAGTACAAATAAAAATATTAGGGTTTCAGAATCATAAAAAAGGGTAAATATAAAAATTTAAATCTGTGTATGAAAATTATTATGACCCGGTTCAAAAAAAAATCTTTAGATCGTAGGTGATTACATATAAAGATGCAAATAACTTAATGATGGAAAATATGCATAAATGATGTGGATGATGGAAGATGATTTCCACCTTTTTGAGAAGATTATTTGATTTAGCAAAAAAATAATTTTAAGATTTGAAAAAGAGATTTCAAAATGGGTGACTGGATACAAAGATAAAGAAGATGAGTATTTTTATAATAGTTGACTGGGATAGAAAGAACATAGGAAAGTGGAGAAAGAACCCTCATGAATACATCTATCGGAAACATTGGAATAAGAAGGTTTTGATAGAAAAGTGTAGATTGATTTGACAAAGATTGGTTTGGAACTTTTCAAAAAATATAAGTTGGAAAAAGTGGGAAAAAAAGACCTTTATTGAAGAAATTTGATAACTAAAGGTTGAATAGAAACCAGATAATATATTTAGTTGAAAAAAGAAAATGTTAGACCATAAAAACCCTCAGTATATGGACATGGAGCAAATTAAATCAGGGACAGAAGCGGTATTTCCAGAAAAACAATTTTTTTAATATTATAGATGCGAAGGAATTCCATAAAAACTTATAAAAGTTTAAAAAAAATACAAATGATATATTCTCTCTTTTCTTTAAATATTATTTTTTCTCTTTCTTGTCTTTTAACCGTTGGATTAATCCAATAATACAAAATTTCAGGAGAGAGATGGCATGATAAATTTTTTTTGAAAAGGATCCAATTGTGTTATGTGAGATACCTTGTCTTGTTTAATAATTGCATTTTTGGTGATATGTTTCCTTTTATATATATTCAAAATCAGAATTGTTTGAGATTGTATTTGTGATTTTTGGATCATGTAAAGATTTAACTTAAATAAGATTTATTCAAGATTTATATCAATTAAGGATTTCAATCTTTATAATAAATATTTGATTGATTTATGCATTTTTTGGATTATATTAACTCTGAGCTTTTGGAAAGTTCAGCCGTCTTTAAAATATAACCCTTATGGACTTTTGGAGCTGGACTTTTATTACTATTTAAGGAATTCATCTTATTTGTGATGACAAGAACTTCCAGAAAGTATTAACAATATATATGAGTGTTTTAGTTGAGTCTTGTTTATTTAGTTTGTACAATTTATTCTTTAACATTAATTCTAAATTAGTTGAATAGAATTTTGAGTTGTATTACAAACTTATCTTTCATCTTTGTAATCAAATAAACACTTGGGAGAATGATTGAGTGAAAGTGAAAGGTGTCTCAGATTCAATGAAAGCCTTGATCGAATCTTCACATATAGTATTAGAAAAGAGGAACTGGACAAAGTGATCGAGTTCAGAAAAAACCAATTGTACTTCTGACTATTATGAGTGAAGTTCTTTCTATTGGGATTCCTGAATAGAAATGTACAGGTAGTATTAGGAAAAAAGACTTTGAAATAGGAAGGTTCAACTAAGTCCAATTTGTACTTCTAACTATTAAGAGTGAATTTCCTTTCATTGGGTTAACATCCTCCATATGTAGATGATTTTGAACCAAACTGAATTACTAATTTTTTTGTTATTTATATATCTTTCTTTTATTCTGTCTGCTAGACATTTAACTTGTCATATAGATTATTCTAGACATTATGTCTGACATCTTTTCTTTAGACAAATAGAATTTTAAAGGTCATCCCCAATCTCAATCCACTCTGCAAAATATAGGAAGTGGGGGTTTCCGAGAATTCTATAGGATGAATCCTCTCGAGTTTGAAGGTGGTATCAATCCTCTATTAGTGCATGAATGGTTTATTGATATGGAAAGGGTATTCCAAGTGGTTCCTTGCAGTGAGGAAGACAATGAAACATTCTCCACTCACATGTTGAGAGGTTCGACGACAAGGTGGTGTGTGAGTGCTTCACCTTGCATGACTATCCAATGTCATATCCTAATTTTGTTTGGGCATCTTACGAATATATGATTTTAATCATATTCTATTTCGAATAAATGATATAACCCATTTGATAGTGAAGTGAGAATTCAAGGAGGTTCAAGTGTGTAAGGTCGCAGGTTTAAACTCCACCATTGTCAATTTTATTTGTTTTATTAGCCAAAAGTCAATAAAAGAGGTCAAAACTTATTTTTTTAATTTTAATTACTATTTTCATTTTATAATCATATTTTTTTAAAAATTATTATTTTTCACTGTTATGCATTTTTAATCCAAAATCAAAAAGTTCACTTTTTTATTTATTTAATTTTTCGTTTTTATTATTATTAAATTTTTTCACTATTTTTATTGTCCTTTTAAAAATCTCAAAATTATTTTAAAAAAATAAAAAAAAATGTAAAAATGGCAAAAAATAAAATCAAAAAAATCAAAAAAATTATTTCCTTTTAATCTTGATAAATAAAAAAACCCCAATATAATTATGTTTAAATACAAAAATAATCACATTTTTTATTTTGTAATAATTTTTCTTAATTTAAAGTTAATTTGTAGATTCAATTTTTGTTATAAGAAGAAGACACCACACATATTATGAGGGACGAAAAATGTCACAACCAATCCTAACCCATTCTCACCACACTACTAACACTCATTTTACACATTCTAAAAACACACTAACAACATCATCACTTTTATACACCTTCTTACATCACAACAACACTTGCCTCACATCCACATATTCCACATTTGAACAACTTGAAATTAAAAAAAAACTCACACTCTCATAACCTGTAAAACCAATTATATACCATAAAGAATCCAACATTCAACCCTCAAGCCCAAACATACACCATAATTCAAACCTCACAAACCCAAACTTCACTAACTAAAATACACCAATTCTCCATATCATATCAATTTAACATCACACTCATTACCATCAAACATAAACCAAATCACAATTCCAACATAAGTCATTACACAAACAACACATAACCATTAACATCACCACATTCTCATTCAACAAAATCAAAGAATAATCAAACCAACAACATAACACAAAAATAATGAGAAAACAAAATCAAAATCAATGGAGATTCCGCCGGAAAATCAACTTAAAACCGCGTCTCAAGCGTTATGCCGGAGCAGCCATGAATCGCCGTGGACCACCATCGACGCCGCTCTGACCACCGCACGAGCCCCTCCAGATCGCGTCGACCAAAGCTCTCTCCAATGACGCCAACTTCAGTACCTCTTTTCTATTTTTTTTATTATATTTATTTATTTCTTTTACTTTTATTTTTATTTTATATTTTTTAAATAAGTAATTATTAAAGTCCAATTGGGGTTAATATAGGTTTGGGCCTTAGGCTAATGTATTGTGATCCTTCAAACTCAGACCCTTGTTTTACCTACACCCCATTAGTTTTAAATTTTTAAATTTTTGTTTTTAAATTTTTTAGTTTACTTAATTATTTAATTTCTAATCTTATTTTTTAATATAATCTTTTAATTGTTGTTTAAATTAATTAACTCCAACTTTGGCCTTAATTTCTTTGTTAATTATTAGATTTTCAACTTGTTCAATAATTATAGTTCATTCATAAAAGATAGTTAAAAGCCCAAAAATACAGAGTATGTTATTTCATTGGATTAAAAAGACAAAAATACTCCTCCTTACTTCATTTAATCGAAAATACAAAAAATTATGTCTTTAACTCATTAAGTTAGAAAAAAATCAAACATACATAAATTACTAACTAAAAAAAATCAAATAAAAATAAAAGACAAAAATAATTTTCACAGTTAAAATCCATCAAAACTCATCAAATTAAGTTTTCTTCCCGGGCGACAATCCCCAAGCAACAAATCAATTTCTTTTTCCCCGTGCATCTAATTTTAAACAAGAAAAATCATTTTTGTAAATTAAAATTAACCAACCAAAAAAAACTACGAACTACAATGACTCTAATTTTTCTCATCACTTGATGAGAAATACGTAGGCACAAGGTTGCGAAACCAAGGCGAATCCCCTAACCTAAAACTAACTCTTTTCCCATTTTATCCTTTTGTGCATGCCCCTCTCATTGTAAATAATTAAAAGCAAGTAGAAGTGATTAACATGCAAACATTCCCTTAGACAAACACATTAAATCCTAAGCAAGAGAAGAGTTTCATTGAGTACAACGGAGGTGAGGGGTGCCTAACACCTTCCCCCACTTAATTGACTCCCGAATCTATATTCGGTTGTGATGACCGTCTTATCCATTTCCTTTAGGATTTTATCATTATTTCTCATATTCCTTAGGAATTAATGAAATATGGTGGCGACTCTATAATTTCCCCGCCAGGACAACTGGCGACTCTACTGGGGGATTGCTTCCCTAAAGAGATGCAAACATACCCTATAATTTAAGGATTGTGTGTTTTTGTTTAGTGTTTTTATTTATTGCATTTATTTTGTTTATTTTTCTTACTTTTATTTGTTTACTGTTTTATTGCATTTTTCATGTATATATATCTTATTGGAAATTGTTCTTTTTGTGAAGCTCTAACCCAGGCATAGAGAAAAACCATAAGCTTAGAACAATAATCATGTCATATTAACCGAGGAGGTACCCACTGAAGGTGTGAAAAACACAAGAAGGGGGGGGAGGGGGGTTGAATTGGGTTTGAAAAACAGAACTTTTTTACCAACTCAAAGACACCACACAATACTAAGAACAAAGAGATAAAGACGCAAGTATTTTATCCTGGTTCGTTTGAAATCAAAGCTACTCATGTTCATCCTCCAAAGTGATTTTGCCTTATATCCAAGGACTTAATTCACTATAACCAAAAAATTATAGAACAAACACAAAGAATAATTTTCTTTATCTTCTCGAGCATCCGAATAAAACCTAGTCTCCTTAAGGAAAATACAAACAAACATTTTGAATAAGAACTTGTGTGTTATACGTTGCTTCTACAGAAGAAGATTTTTACACAAATGAAATACAAAACACATAAAGAAAAACTGTGTACAAAGTTGATAGCTTTTCATGTAGAATTGTCAAATATTGTAGCGCATATTTCTTCAAGTATTTAAGTCTTCAAGTCCCACTTATATAGCAAAAGAAAGAGATCGTTGGAGGGGAAATCGGGATACCAAAATAGCAGTTGTCCACTATTGGATTGGTGACGGGAGTGATACATAGTACGGTTCTTCGCCCATAATTTCAGTCACAGGTGTGATGTGTAATACTGGTATTCGCCCATAAATTAAGGAGTGGAAGGAATATTTGATTTGTACCATGTACTATTTTATCATGTATCCATTTTGATCTTATATTCAAATTCATTGGCTTCTAAGAAACAATTGATGAAGCATGAAAAGAAGAAACACAAAGTTGATATCAGAATTTTCAGAGTCTTCAGTCAGAACCTTGACCACGTCAACGTTTCACTTGAGACCTTTAGAATCTTCAGCTAAGTAATGAAACTTTAGAAGCTTTCCATTCTTCAGAAGCTTGACAAACAGAGTCACATCCAGAAGCAGAAGCGGAGAGAACATTGTAGCAGTAACATAGTGTCTTTTCGAAACTTCTCAGGAGTGAATCAGTACAGAAGCAGAAAGAGCATTGCAGCAGCAACCCGACGTCTTTCAGAACTTCTCATGATTAGCGCAAAAGCAGAATTTGGAACAAAATGTTTAGAAACTGATGACGTTGCACATCATAAACTCAGAATCAGAACAGGTTGTTAAAGATACACAATAACAACTCACCAGGGTATCAAAACTGCTCTCACACAAATACAACATTGTTATCATCAAAACTCAAGGTATAGATGCAGAACCAAATCTTTTTTTAACAATATTCCCCTTTTGTTGATGATAAAACCATGTATTTTGATGAAATTTTTTGTACAGAGTAATCACAAAAAGGTACATCTTACAGAAGCACAAAGCTCCCCCTGATATGTACAATCTTAAAAAGATAAAATCAGAATGAAAGAACACTTTCCTGATTAACCTTTTTCAAGAACCAGAATGCTCTTCTATCAGAATCTGGTTTGTCTTCAGAAGTTGCTTGAACTTATCCAAAACACTGATTGTCGAAGTCAGCACTGTGATGAACTTCACTTCAAAAGCTTGGTTGAACTCTTTTTGAATGAGCTTCAGAGCCTGGTTCTTTGTGAGATACCTGGTTCGAAATCTTTCTCACACAGTGAAGTTAAAACTTTAGACTCAGATAGTAAAAAATTTCTTCAGAAACTGGTAACTTAAGTTCTTATCTGAAAAACTTCAAGAGCTTATGACGTTCTTGATTTTCCTTGAAAGACAATTAACAAACTATTCTTCAAAGTAGTTTTTAGTAGAAACATTAAAAAAAAGTTTGGGTTTTGATTCCCGGACATAGGTAAATCAAAATCAATTACGTTTCTCCCACTTTGTCATCGATCAAAAAGACATAGACAAAATAAAGTAAGGAAACAATGAAATTTTATTCATATCAAAAAATTCCAGAAGGCATAAAAGTACAGAAATAAAAACACTTAGAGAAAATGAAAACATAAAAGTGCATAAAATTTTGAAAATTAAGGATTAGGGTTCTGAGGTGGAGGAGGCGGAGGAAGTCTGGAAAGAATCATATTAAACAAAATATCTTGCATATTTAGACATTTTCTAACCAAAGCACTTTCTTCTTTCATCTCGGCGAGAGTCTTCTTGATCACTTTAGGAATTTCACCAAAAGAAGTTCCATCAACATTCTGATTCTTAGAAACAACAATTTGTTGTTATGTTGTTCTGGTTCTTGAACTTGCTATTGATATTCAGAAGCAACTTGTTTTGCTTTGTCCAACTGAGCAGGAGTGTCTTCCATGAGAACATCTCGGTGTTCAGAATCTTCCTCAGACTCCTTAGCTTCTTCCACAATTTCTGGAGATGGAAGACATAATGGAGCACACTGTAACCTTAAAGCTTCCATTGTAGGTACAAACCATGAACGGAAATTCATTTCAGAAACTTTGTGTCCAAAGTTCTTCAACTTGAAATCTTGGAATTTTCCCATCTTCGATAGGCTTCACAGGCCAAATCACTTTCTGCTGGATTAAAGGATAGGAGACTAGTCCATATAGCAGCGTGAAGGCACCTTTGAGAATCTGAATCAAAATTTCTCCGAATCTTACCAACGCTAGGTTCTTTAGGTTTGGGTTATCTAGGATATCTAATAGAAAAATCATCGATGTTTGGGTTAGGTTCATGGCCATAGATTTCGAGAATAACAAGAGAAGGGAGGTCTAAATGTTGTTCAGCATCAGAATCAGACACAATTTGTTCTGGTTCAAAGTTGAACAAGCCTTCGGGAGTGCCCTCATACTCTTGGTTACCAGAATCTCTCGAAGGAGATATTCTGAGTGGCTCATTTGGATATTTATGTTGGGGAGCAGAAACATCAATAGATGGTGGTGGAATGGGTGATGGTGGTAACTGTGAAGGAGGTGGTGTTTGTGGTATCTATTATTATTGTTGTTGCAACTGAGTTTCAGAAACTATAGGAGTTTCTGTAATAGGTTCTAAAATAGTTAAGTTTGTGGGAGGTGGTTGTGGAATTGGAATAATAGTAATGCTCTGAGATGGTTGTGTTGGTAAGATACTTTCAGAAACATGAGAATAAGAAACAAAAATATTTCTGGCTGTAGAAAGCTTACTAGGAATGGATGCGTTAGAGGCCTTGGAAGACAGCTGGATAACACCAAAAGTATCCTTCAAAAGCATTGCTTTATGGCGCTTACTAAGAGGCATATCATCTTCATCCATAAATGCAACAACCTTTTTCTTCTTCTTCTGCGGTCTAGAAGACCCTTGTTCACGAGATTCTTTCTTCCTTTTTCCATGCACGTCTAGGTAAGTTTTTGAAAGGTTGAATGTGTCAACCATTGGATTTATTCCTTCTTTATTACAACTCTTAAGGAAATATTCCAGAACTTCTGGAGGATCAATCTTGGTGAAGATTAGGAAATTATCAACATGAATCCTTATTCCACATATATCTTTCTGGAAGGAAGGTAATATGGCTTAACGACCTTGGAGATAAGACCCATGCTTTTGAGATTTCCCCCTAGAAGAACTTTCCATCATCCTTGACTAACTCAAAAGTTAATCCACTTACCAGAAGGTTATCGACCATACCATTCTCTACAAGAATTTCTGAAATTAATCTTCCACTGGCGATGAACTTCCCTTTCTTGGATGTACTTCCAGTTCTAGTTTCTCTTATTGCATCCCTGAGGAACTTGAACAAGATTGTTGGAAGCGCCAACTTGAACCCTCTTTCCAGAAAAAATAGAATATACTTCTAATTAGTGTTGATGTAGTCAAGAGAGTTTGTACTGGGTCTGTGGTGAATGCATCCCAGGATTATCTTGAACCATGCCCTTAACTTATTAGTTAAGTCCTTTGCACTTAGACCTTTGCCTTCATAAAGTTTTGTTCCTTCCTTGAAAATTACTGATGCTACCATAGCCTCTCCTTGCATCAATCTTGACATCGTAAACCCTTTTCCCACAACCACTGTGAGAAATTAGGTCTGTAATAGATTTCTCAATAACTGTCATCTTCCTGTTCATGAAGTAGGAAGTGATTATGTCCTTTGTAGCAACGACGTGAATCCAAAATTACTTCACAAGCACTGGATATACTTGACCAGTCAATCTTTAGAATAATGCTTTCCACCCTTGGAGTTACAAAGTCTCGGAAAAATAAAAATCGTTATCCTTTAGGTTTTTAAAGTTGACTATGGTTTCGCAGATAACCATCAAATCATCAATATGAGTATTCAGAGTTATTTCAGGAAGACCTTACATAACTGGGTTGATTTTTCGATAACGGAGTGAAGAGAAGATTGTTGTTATTGAAGATCAGCCATTGACGAATGTTAAAGATGAAGAATGATGAACAATTGCAAATACGAGGGAGAACCTTCTTGAGCACGAGTAGATCCTAGTGTATATGAGAGTATTTATTACGTACAAGTTCACCTTCATGGGAGACACGAGGGAGAACCTTCTTTTCAAAATCTCTTTTGAGGTGTATCTAGTACAACTGACTATGGAATTCAGCTTCATCAAGGTCAAATTCCATGATAACCCTTGGTGAAGGAATTTAAACGTCAATTGGAAAAACAAGCTCCATCCCATATACAAGTGAGAATGGAGTTTCCATAGTAGAAGTATGAACTGGAGTTCTGTAGCCATGCAAAGCAAAAGGAAGCATATCATGCCAATCCTTATAGGTTCTAACCATCTTCTGAATAATATTCTTGATGTTTTTATTCGCTTCTTCTACGGAGCCATTCATCTTGGGCCTGTATAAGACCTCAATTTTGAACCTAAGATCCCTCATGTTATCTCATCATTTGCATTGACTTTGGGATTACACCTTAGTATCCTCCCTACCCCTCATTTATTGGGTTTGCAGTGGGAGAGGTCACAAAGCACTTTTGATAATATGATATGAAGGCCATCCAAGTTTCATGATCAATTTCAAGATGTATCATCTAAATTTTATTCTTTGAGAAATGTAAAATTCTACTTGCAATGGCATGTGAAGAGGAAATATTATAGGTCATTTTGAGCCATTATTATTGAACAAGCAATTTTCCTCAATTTCTAAAATCCATAACTCCCTCATGAAAGATTCAAATGGTGTAAAATTTATGACCAAATTGAAGAGGAATGAAAGAGCTACAACTTTGGTGAAGGAACCATTTTTATTTGAAGCTCATAGAAAAAGCTATTCAAGGTGGAAGAAGTGGTCATTTGACTTTATACTTAGAAAACTTTCAACCATGTTTGACTTCTCCAACTTCCACCTCAAAATTCATAATGATCCAAGTTCCAAATGGAAAAGTGTTTAACACAAAGTTGTTCCTTTCATGCCACCTTTCCAAAACATCCAAGGTCATGGCATTTGGATCATTTTTGAGTGACTTGCGCATGGTTACTTTGCATGGCTTGTTTTGGCAACTTTTGAACTCAATTTCCAAATACCTTTGCATGGCTTCATGTTATGATATCAACATGTTTTGATCATAAATTTGGACTCAATGCAATCATCATTTGGCCATATCACATGCCCATGCACCGATGCAACTTGAGTTTATATTTTTGGTTCAAAATTGGAAGTGTGTAGAAATGAATGCAAGAGCCTATAAATACATGCCCTCCTACTCAGAATAAAGGGACCCTTGCCCAAGCTTTGAACTGCAAACACCCTAACCTCCATTAAAGGATAAACTTGAAGATTTCACTTGAAATCGAGTTTCAATTCTCATTCTATTTTGGAATTGAAACTCTAAGAATCCAAGCCTTTCAATCATTCATTTCACTTTTTGTAAGTTGTTAGAGTCGAGCCAAGGTAAATTGGAAGCAAGATCAAGCTCAATTGAAGCAAACCCAAGGTGAATTTTCAGATTTTTCTCTTATTCGATTCTCCTTGAATTCTCCACTATTTTGCTTGTTCTTTGGCTATCTGAAGTCCTATCAATGTAGGCAATAAGATTGAGTTGCTTTAAGGCCAAATCGAAGAAACTTAGATCATGCACCTAAAATTTCAAATCCATGTATCTTTCAATATACTTGGAATTGGGAGAAATTGAGGTCAGATTCGAGCTCCTGAGCATTTTTTCTTTAAACTAATGTGCTCACTTTTTATTTTAATGGAGGTTGGTGGTGGACCAGTCCGGTGAGGTCCACCGGAGAAGGAGACTGGAGCTAGGGCTCCGGTGGTGTGTTAGCAACTTCCTAACCCTCTGATCATGTTTAAACGTTTTAATCACGGCCTTTGATTTGTTTGACTCTGTTTGAAGTGCATTGACCTTGGTGTACCATGTTCTGTATGCGCGTGGACATTAGATTTGCCACCTCAATTAATGAGGGAAATCTGATGGTCCTTGTTTTTTTGAATTTCTTTTTATTTTATGATTTTTCTTTTAATTCTTTTATTTTATTTTATTCATAGAAATTTCATTTTTAATCCAAAAAGTATGAGACTTTCACCAAAAATCTTTAAATATTTTCTCTTATATATTTTGAATTAAAATCATTTTTTGGATTAATTTTGATATTTTTTGTGAATTAAATGATTTTTGGACTTGTTTTAAATATTTTAAAATACTTATGACTTTCCAAAAATTGTGAATTTTTTTGTCTAAGGTCCTTTGACCTTATTTGACCGAGGATAAATCCCTTGGTCATTTATTTGGTGTTTTGAAGGGATTTGAGGTTTTCTCCATTTAAAAATGCATTCTAATTCATTTTAAAATTGATTATTAATTGAATAATTGTTTAAAAATTGTGTTAAGCCATTTAATTGGTCTTGTGATGTTTGACTTTCTGTTTGGCCTTGATCATGGTTGATTTGACTTTTGTTTGACTAATACTATTGGATTTAGGGGGTTGATGAAATGTACATTTCATCCCCCAAAATAAATGGATAGTATTGATCAGATGAAATTCCTCCTATGATCAATTTGGGTTTCTATTTCCCCTTCCCTCTTTATCTTCCTCCCTATTCTTCCCCAATCCATCATTGACCAATGAATTCTCTGTTGGTGTAAGCCCTAGAGGCCAATACTTTTGGTACTTGTATCGAATTATTTATTAATAATAAAAGGCATTTTCTTTATTATGGTTGATTAATAAAGTCCCTGGAATAGATAGTCCGTTTAATGTATTAAGTGTGACTTAATCATGAGAGCACATTAAACATAAGGACACTATTCTTAAAATATCCGTAGTCGAGCTTTAGTGTGAAGTGGGATAACATTAAAGCATTAAGACTATTATGTTTGTAGATTGATGATCACATCTCATGGATCATGGATAAAGAGTTATCAAGTCTTAAACATAGGTATGAATATTAGGAGTAATATTTATACCGGAATGACCCGCTATGAGAATACTATATAGAAAGTTATGCAAAGTATCATAAGTTATTCTCATGGTGATAATAATGTATACCACTCTTCGACCTGAAACCACTATGGATCCTAGATGTAGAGTCGAGTGCTTTGTTGCTGATCCAACGTTGTCCGTAACTGGATAACCATAAAGACAGTTGATGGGTACTCCATAAAGCATGCTGAGGGACATGAGTGTCCTAGATGGAATTTGCCCATCCCGCGTAACAGGATAAATGTCTATGAGCCCAATATTGAACTTGACAAGGATGACACGGTCTATACCTTGTGTTCAATATAGACATAAGGGAAAAGGGGTAATTATACACATAATTATTATCACAGGAGGTTTTGTCAGATCACATGACATTTTCGTGACTTGGGTAGCAGTGATGTGTTGCTAGATACCGCTCACTGTTTATTATGTTAAATACGTGATTTAATATAATTGCCAACGCCGCGAAAACCTATAGGGTCACACACAAAGGACGGATTGATGAGAGATAGAATAATTAAGGAACATCGTAAGGTACGGTGTACTTAAGCAGAATACGAAATATGGTAAGGTACCAAATACTTAAGTGATTTTGGCATATTATGAGATATGGGCCAAAATGCACTTAAGTGGGCTTTTTTGGCTTGAAGCCCACACAAGTGGTTCTATAAATAGAACCCCTTGGGTAGAAGCATTGTCACTCTCACTGAGACAGAAAACACAACTGAAGAGTTGGAATTTCGTATCTCTCTCTCACTCAAAGCCTTCATTCATAACAGCTAGCACTGCGATTGAAGGAATCCGTTCGTGTGGACTGAGTAGAGACGTTGTCATCGTTCAACGTTCGTGATCGCCCCGTGGATCTGTATCAAAGGTTTTGATCATTATTAGAGATCTGCACCAAAGGTTTGAATCTCCACAAGATGTAACGATTCTATCACTGATCATGCCCATTCGTAAGGATCACTAAATGGAGAAATTTTTAAATTCCGCTGCGCCTTGGATGGCAATTCTCCTACAGTGGTATCAGAGCCACTTACAAAACCATGAATCTGATATTTGTTTTTGTTCTGTAATAATATGATTAAAGACAGAATGAATCAAAGGTTAAATTGAGATCGATCAAGTTACATATATGTGATATATGTAATCCTGATGCAAAATACATTATATATGATATAGTGTTCTCGTTTCGTTCATTCAAACCCTCGATGATTGTTTTCCTTTGAGCGATCAATTGTCATTTGCTTCTTGATCCGACATTAGTATGGTGAAGCAATGACGTGTTAATCAATCATACTGAATTAACAATCGAGATGTGTTTGACGGTTTGAAATTGGTGCATCAGGGTTAGTGACGGCACAAGGGTTGTGTTGTCAGAGAGTTATGCGATTGGGGTTTGAACGCACAAGAGTTGTGCTTCCTAAACACTTTTTGGAATAGTGTTAACCGGTTAACGCGTATGGTTAACCGGTTAACGGAATGCGAAATAAATTTTTTGAGTTTTTTAACAGTGTTAACCGGTTAACGCATTTGGTTAACCGGTTAACGCAAGGCGGAAAACAGTTTTCCAAGACATTTTTAAACTGTGTTAATCGGTTAACGCATTTGGTTAACCGGTTAACGCAAGGCAGAAAAGAATTTTCTAAAATTTTTCAAACAGTGTTAACCGGTTAACGCATATGGTTAACGCAAGAAAAAATTCACCCGTTCGGCTAGAAAAAGTGCTTTGAAGTATCAAGTGTTGGTACGAAAAACGACGTCAATTTTAAATGAATTGTTCATTAAAATTTTCGACCAGGGGCGCTGCCCCTTCGACCCCGCAAGGGGCGCTGCCCCCTTGACCCCTGTCTGCTGAACGGTCAGCGGAACCACCGTCCGCTTACCGGGCAGCGGAACACCCGTTCCCGCTGTCCGGGCAGCGGACCCCCGGCTAACTCTGCGTAGTGTGATCGGTCGTCGAAATTTAATTTGATTTTAATTAATTAAAGGAATTAATAATAATAATAAAGTGTTTATTATTGTCTTGTGGTGATCGGTTATGACCTTAGTTTTCCTTTGTTTTGTTTTGGGTTTTTAAAATACGACCTGCGTGTCGTGCCTCTCTCTTAATCTCCCAAATGTAACTTCTTTTTCTCATCTCACTCCCTCGTATGTAAAACGAGTTTCTTTCATGTAATGTAATGATATGAAGAAAGCAAAGAAGTCAGTGCCAAAGGAGGACAACCTTGAAGATCTTGCTTGGAGAAGCTTAGATCGTTGTAGGTTAGCTTAGGTTCTCTCATTGGCTTGGGAGAACAATTGCGCTAGGGGCCGTAACTGTTTCATTTTGTTTGTATGTATGTTGATGCATGTGAATGTATGTTGATGCATGTGAGAGACGGTTTATATGATAAACAAGCCGGTGAGATCAGAAAAATTGCAATTCCCTCAAAATAAATATTAAGTTTTAAGCTTTCCAAGTTTTAACACTCATCAAGACTAGTATCGAATAATGTAGGTTTCGCCTACGCGAGGTGCATGTTCTATATTAGTAAGGTGCGATGGGATAATTGTAATATCCAACTGCTAAAACAATGGGTCAAACTTAACTAAACAAATTATAATAAGATTATATATGTTTAGAAGCAAGAGTTGGGAATGATCCATATGATGGATTGGAATAAGGAGTTATTCACCCAACTGAAAATTTCGAGAGTTGTATGAGATACAATTGGAAGGAGTTCCCACCTAAATAACCTAGTTTTGTGTAATCCGCCTACGCGGACTTAGAACGAAGTGAAATATGGATCTCGACCCACTAGAAAATCTTCCAACGGGATTTTCCGAATCAGATGATGAGGGTCATTTGTTTTGAGTAAAATAGTGGGAGCATGTTTAATTAAAGGCCTAATTAAATATGTCAATGATGCTTATATTTTCATTAATCCTTGTGTAGATTACCATGACAACAAACACCTCTAACAATATATTGCGATCAAACCTTGAGAAGGAAAAATTGTCTGGGACAAATTTTCTGGATTGGTACCGAGACATGAGGATTATCCTTAAACATGATAAAGGGAAAGGCAAGGAAGTTGCCAAGCCCAAACCCACTAGTGCTGCTTTGAAGCCTAGTGGAAGCATAGAAAAGGAAGACACCTGCTTCCATTGCGGTAAGACCGCACACTGGAAGAGGAACTGCCCAAAGTACCTGGAAGATAGGAAGAATGGAGTAGAGACTCCAACTTCAGGCATTTTTGTTATTGAAATTAATTTATCTACTTCTGCATCATGGGTATTAGATACTGGATGCGGTTCTCACATTTGTACAAATGTGCATGGACTGAAAAGGAGTAGAGATTTGGCAAAAGGTGAAGTCGACCTACGAGTTGGAAATGGAGCAAAGGTTGCTGCCTTAGCCGTAGGAACTTATGAATTGAATTTACCTAGTGGTTTAACAATTCAATTAGAGAACTGTTATTATGTACCAGCAATTAGCATGAATATTATTTTCGTTTCTTGTTTGGACAAGTTCGGTTTTTCATTCATAATAAAGAACAATTGTTGTTTAATTTATTTGAATGATATATTCTATGCCACTGCTCAAATGAATAATGGATTATATGTCCTTGATCTTGAAGTGCCAATTTATAACATTAATACTAAAAGGATGAAACCTAATGAGTTAAATCCAACTTACCTTTGGCATTGTCGATTAGGCCACATAAATGAGAAACGCATTTCCAAACTCCATAAAGATGGATTGTTGGACTCTTTTGATTATGAATCATATGAGACATGCAGATCTTGTTTAATTGGAAAGATGACAAAGTCTCCATTCACAGGAAAAGGTGAAAGAGCTAATGATCTTTTGGCCCTCATACATACTGATGTATGTGGACCACTGAACATACCAGCCAGAGGAGGTTTTCAGTACTTCATCACATTCACTGATGATTTCAGTAGATATGGTTATGTGTATTTAATGAAACACAAATCAGAGTCCTTTGAAAAGTTCAAGGAATTCAAGAATGAAGTACAAAACCAACTGGGCAAGAATATTAAAACTCTTCGATCAGATCGAGGTGGTGAGTATTTAAGCCTAGAGTTTGATGATCATCTGAAAGAGTGTGGGATCCTATCCCAACTCACTCCTCCTGGAACACCCCAATGGAATGGTGTGTCTGAGAGAAGAAATCGAACCCTGTTGGACATGATCCGATCCATGATGAGTCAAGCCGATCTTCCAAACTCCTTTTGGGGACATGCGTTGTTGACCGCAGCTTACACACTTAACCATGTTCCATCCAAAAAGGTTGATAAGACACCATATGAGATATGGAGTGGTGAGAAACCACATATGTCTTACATGAAGATTTGGGGTTGCGAAGTTTATGTGAAACGACAAATTTCAACTAAGCTTGAGCCCAAATCTGACAAATGCTTATTTGTGGGATATCCTAAAGAAACAAGAGGATATTACTTCTACAAACCTTCTGAGGGCAAAGTGTTTGTCGCTCGAACTGGAGTTTTCCTAGAAAAGGATTTTATTTCCAAAGGAACCAGTGGGAGGAAAGTAGAGCTTGAAGAAATTCAAGAATCACAAAGCATCGATACACCTATGGAGGAATTAGAGCAGGAAACACAAATGGTTGTGGAAGAGCAACCTGCTTAAGTAGAACAAGACCAGCGTAGGTCAGGCAAGATACGTCACCTACCTGAAAGATATGGATATCTCATAACAGATCAAGGTGATGTATTACTCATGGATCAAGATGAGCCTGTGACCTACCAAGAGGCCATAACTGGTCCCGAGTCTGAGAAGTGGCTAGAGGCCATGAAATCCGAAATAGATTCCATGTACACGAACCAAGTTTGGAACTTGGTAGAGCCTCCTGTAGGAGTTAATCCTATAGGATGCAAGTGGGTCTTCAAAAAGAAGACTGACATGGATGGCAAGGTACATACCTATAAGGCAAGACTGGTTGCAAAAGGATATAAACAAATTCATGGTGTTGACTACGATGAAACCTTTTCGCTAGTTGCAATGCTTAAATCTGTTCGGATTTTACTTGCTATCGCTGCATATCATGATTATGAAATATGACAGATGGATGTCAAAACTGCTTTCCTTAATGGGAATCTGCTTGAGGATGTGTACATGACACAGCCTGAAGGATTTGACATACCAGAAGAAGCCCATAAGATATGTAAGCTACAAAGATCAATCTATGCATTGAAGCAAGCTTCCAGAAGTTGGAATCTTCGTTTTGATGAAACGGTAAAACAATATGGATTCATCAAGAACGAAGATGAGCCTTGTGTCTACAAGAAGGTTAGTGGGAGCATGGTCGTGTTCCTGGTGTTATATGTAGATGACATATTACTCATTGGAAACGATGTCCCTACCCTGCAACAAGTAAAGACTTGGTTGGGGAAATGCTTTTCTATGAAGGACCTAGGTGAAGCAGCCTATATATTAGGAATTAGAATCTATAGAGATAGATCACAAAAACTGCTTGGCCTAAGTCAGAGTACATACATAGACAAAGTGCTGAGACGCTTTAATATGCATGATTCCAAGAAAGGATTCATACCTATGCAACATGGCCTGTGTCTATCAAAAACACAATCCCCTTCAACTAAGGAAGAAAGGGAACGCATGAATAAGATTCCATATGCATCTGCAATAGGATCTATCATGTATGCCATGTTATGTACTCGACCAGATGTCTCGTATGCTTTAAGTGCAACGAGTAGGTACCAATCTGATCCTGGTGATGCCCATTGGGTAGCTGTTAAGAATATCCTTAAGTACTTGAGAAGGACTAAGGAATCATTCTTGATATATGGAGGTCAGGAAGAGTTGGCTGTAATTGGTTACACTGATGCTAGCTTCCAGACAGATAAGGATGACTTTAGATCGCAATCTGGTTATGTGTTTTGCTTGAACGGTGGCGCTGTGAGCTGGAAAAGTTCGAAGCAAGATACAATTGCTGATTCTACAACCGAGGCCGAGTATATTGCTGCCTCAAGTGCAGCAAAGGAAGCTGTTTGGATCAGGAAGTTCATTAGTGAACTTGGCATAGTCCCTAGCATTGTGGATCCCATTGGTCTCTATTGTGATAACAATGGTGCTATCGCACAAGCTAAGGAGCCTAGATCTCACCAACAATCCAAACACATACTTAGGCGGTATCATCTCATTCGAGAGATGATAGATAGAGGAGATGCGAAAATATGTAAAGTACCTACACTTGACAATATAGCTGACCCACTGACAAAGCCTCTTGCGCAGCAGAAGCATGATGGCCATACTAGATCAATGGGCATACGGGGTATGCCTGATTGGCTCTAGTGCTAGTGGGAGATTGTTGGTGTAAGCCCTAGAGGCCAATACTTTTGGTATTTGTATCGAATTATTTATTAATAATAAAAGGCATTTTCTTTATTATGGTTGATTAATAAAGTCCCTGGAATAGATAGTCCGTTTAATGTATTAAGTGTGACTTAATCATGAGAACACATTAAACATAAGGACACTATTCTTAAAATATCCGTAGTCGAGCTTTAGTGTGAAGTGGGATAACATTAAAGCATTAAGACTATTATGTTTGTAGATTGATGATCACATCTCATGGATCATGGATAAAGAGTTATCAAGTCTTAAACATAGGTATGAATATTAGGAGTAATATTTATACCGGATTGACCCGCTATGAGAATACTATATAGAAAGTTATGCAAAGTGTCATAAGTTATTCTCATGGTGATAATAGTGTATACCACTCTTCGACCTGAAACCACTATGGATCCTAGATGTAGAGTCGAGTGCTTTGTTGCTGATTCAACGTTGTCCGTAACTGGATAACCATAAAGACAGTTGATGGGTACTCCACAAAGCATGCTGAGGGACATGAGTGTCCTAGATGGAATTTGCCCATCCTGCGTAACAGGATAAATGTCTATGGGCCCAATATTGAACTGGACAAGGATGACACGGTCTATACCTTGTGTTCAATATAGACATAAGGGCAAAGGGGTAATTATACACATAATTATTATCACAGGAGGTTTTGTCAGATCACATGACATTTTCGTGACTTGGGTAGCAGTGATGTGTTGCTAGATACCGCTCACTGTTTATTATGTTAAATACGTGATTTAATATAATTGCCAACGCCGCGAAAACCTATAGGGTCACACACAAAGGACGGATTGATGAGAGATAGAATAATTAAGGAACATCGTAAGGTACGGTGTACTTAAGCAGAATACGAAATATGGTAAGGTACCAAATACTTAAGTGATTTTGGCATATTATGAGATATGGGCCAAAATGCACTTAAGTGGGCTTTTTTGGCTTGAAGCCCACACAAGTGGTTCTATAAATAGAACCCCTTGGATAGAAGCATTGTCACTCTCACTGCGATTGAAGGAATCCGTTCGTGTGGACTGAATAGAGACATTGTCATCGTTCAACGTTCGTGATCGCCCCGTGGATCTGTATCAAAGGTTTTGATCATTATCAGAGATCTGCAGCAAAGGTTTGAATCGCCACAAGAGGTAACGATTCTATCACTGATCATGCCCCTTCGTAAGGATCACCAAATGGAGAAATTTTTAAATTCCGCTGCGCCTTGGATGGCAATTCTCCTACATTCTCTTCATGTTTAATGCTAGTTGATTCATCAATAAACTTTTGTAAGATGAATCAACATGAGTCTGCCAGAGATATGTCCCCCCATGTTTTTTTTATGGTATGTTTTAGGAGTTTGGTTCTTTGTACCAAATCCTTAACATGCATTAACACCTATATTTTTATTTCCCAGTCTCAGATAGTTGTGACTTCTCCATAAGTCCAATTTTTATTGCTTAACATAAAGCTAAATATGTCCAACAAGGCATACCATTCTTGCAAGTGAGATCGTAAGTCTCCCATTCTTCATGGCATTGTATGAAAATTGGACCTTTTTTCCTTTCATGAGAGCAAGTGGCATACTTTTTTATTTATCCCAGTTGGAGCCCTTCTCATGGATGATGTCTTGGTTTATGTATTCATACTTGTGAATGAATGGTTGCGTGTTCTCCAAAGAATGAATTAAATAATCAAAACTCTTCACTGATATTTGACTAGCTCTTTATTAATGTTGCTTTATTTTCAAGTCATTTACTTAATGCACTTTAAATTTCAATACCTTTATCATTCATCTGCCATTTACATTTCATGCAACTTGTTTATGTTTCAGTCCTTTTCACTTTGCTTATTTTAGCCATATCTTGTGATTGTATATATTGTTTGCTTATGGTGTTGTTTTTCCTGTTGTCTTAGGACCTTAAAATACTCAATAACAACAAAAACCCTAAAAAAACATCTTGGTAGACTGTTTGACTTGATCTGAACTTTTGGACTTAGGATAGGCAACTTCCCGATGCTTTGAGGACTTGGCCAATGCCATTATTTGAGACTGAGTTATCCTTAATTGTGCCTTTCATATGATGTAAGACCTTGAGTGATCTTGATTCATCTGTCACTTTGTCTTTGAGCTTAATTGTTATACTATTATTATTGTTAATGTCTGATGATTGCGTCTGAGTTCACCTCAAGGTACATTTTCATATGATACATTGGAAGACATTGAAGACTACTAACAATTGGAATGCTTGTTTGTATATTATGCCTATCTTTATTTGATTCATTGGTCTTCATATGGTTTGCATGGATACTTCTTACCTTTGGGTTTTGTTCGTACTTTTTCCCTATTCCTTTGGAAACAACAAAAGCGTGGTGGCGACTCTGGTTTTATTAAAGTTAAGCTTATCCATAGCTTGATGGTCATGAATTTACCGCTACAGAAATTAAGTGGAGAATTTGCTGGGGAGTAGTCCTCAGTGGGTTTAGCCTACTTTTTTTGTGTATATATTTTTATATTTGATGTTTGTTTGAATATATTATTGTATGATACTCTGTCTATTGTGCTTGGTGATCTTTGTGTGGTGAGATAAGTTCTAACCCGAACTTGAGTGCAATCTAAGATAGAAGGGTGGTATAGTCATGTTGACTTTGAAGGAGTAGTCCTGAAAGAGTTGACATGAGATCCCCTACTCAGTGGAGACCTCTTTGGAGTTAGTGATGTCACACGAGTAAGTCATGGATAGGCCTTACTTTCTCTAATTTGGGGGTCCGAGAAGATGAGGATCGTAGAACATTTAACCCAACATAGCCTCTTTAGGACGTAGTGTGGAGACTGTTCAAGTGTAGACTTGATAACAGTTGTTACGCGATACTACACTTAGAGGAGTTTCTCTTGAGAATACTATGGGTTGATGAGTCAGTCATCCTAACCTGTAGTATCCGATAGATGGGATTATGACACTGAGAAATTTTTAGAACATGATCTACATGTTTTTATCCTTAGTACACTCCTTTGGGATGGTTCTTAACCCGACATCATGCTCGTGAATCACAACAAACCCTTTGATTCTTGGTTGATCCGATCAATCTCATAAATAAATGGAACTTGGGTGTTGATAAGGTGAAAACTATAATCCACCAAAATGGATGATTGGTCTTGATGATGACTTGATCCATCCCTTGACCTTTGTTTTTGTTATCCTTATGTGTGATCCCTTATGTGTGATTATTGCATTCATGTATACATGCACATCATAACATTCATCACAGAAAAATAAATTTCAAGGAAACTAAGGTCTTGTTTGCAAATATTTTCAGACCATGGATTATGGACGAAAGAATACTAAGAAGTACAATTTTAGATGTCCTGATTTGAAAGAGCCAAGGAAGTTGTCATCCTTTGTATTAGATCCCCTGGACTTCAAGCAACGTCATGAGAAACTCTTGTTTGTATTATTTACTAATATGGTTGAAGGATTTCTGAGTGTTTTGGTTCAGTTCTATGAACCTCTTTATCGGTGCTCCGCTTTTCCCAACTATCATCTTGTGCCCATGTTGGAGGAGTATGCCCATATATTGGGTATACCCGTATCTGACAAGGTATCTTCCCGTGGATTGGAGGAGATTCTGAGATCTCACGTCATAGTCGAAGCTCTTCATCTGAAGAAATCTGAGATTGATGCTCATTTGATGAAGAAAGGAGGAATTATTGGGTTGACTTCTGAGTTTCTCATTGGAAGTGCTACTGTTTTTGCTCAAGCCGGTAGCATGGACACTTTTGAAGCTATCTTGGTATTGCTTATCTATGTCCTAACTTTGTTCCCTAACATTGACAATTTCGTTGATGTTAATGCCATTAGAATATTCTTGATTGGGAATCATGTTCCAACTTTGTTGGGTGACATGTACTTCTCTTTGCATTTGAGGAATTCTAAGGGTTGTGGAACCCTTGTGTGCTATGTTCCTCTTTTGTACAAGTGGTTTATTTCGCACTTTCCTTAGACGCTTGATTTCTTGGAGAACCGACAATGTCTACGATGGTCCCAGAGACTTATGTATCTCACTAATGATGATATTGTTTGGTATGATTATGTATTGGGTAACTTGGATATTATTAACGGTTGTGGTGAGTTCTCTAATGTACCTCTCATTGGTATGCAAGGAGGAATCAACTACAACCCAACATTGGCCCATCGTCCACTTGGGTTCCCCTTGAGAGGTAAGCCCAATAACGTTTAGTTAGAGGGTCTATTCTATCAGGAGGGTAAAGATCCCCGACTTCTGAAGAGTAGAATGGTGCGTGTTTGGCACAATGTGCATAGGAAAGGAAGACCAGAGCTTGGTCCATACAACTGTGTAGCTTTGGAAGCTTACACTATTTTGGTGAAGAAAAGAGCTTTGGAGCTCAAGATATCATACGCTTGCGAGAGACCTATGTCTATGGTTATGGCTGAGCCATCAACTCTCCCTAACCAATATGTAGATGGGTGGGAAGACGCACTTGCCAAGATGAACCAAGAGAGATATATGTGAGAAGCGCGATTCCATGCTTTAAACCGAAAGCATGAGGAGTTGCAACTTGAGTCTAAAGACAAGGATGCACTTATTGAGATTCTTGATGACCGTGCAATGAAGAGACAGAGAGAGCCAAAGGGTTTAGTTGCCTTTATATTGCCTTAGCCTTCCGGTGCTTGAAAGAAGATTGTTGATCAGCTTATCCTCGAGAAGGCTCAGATGAAGACATCCTTTGAGTCTGAGATTCGACGCATCCGAAGGAAGTATGCTCCCATAGCCAACTCATATAATGCAGCTGCTAGGGATCCTTAGGATGACATTTTCCTTTTCTCTTGTATTTGTACTCTGGTTTCTGAAGTTGTACTCAGTGTAATCCTTCCAAATTTTATGAATAAAAAGAGATTTTATGGTCAATTGAATTGTTATTATTATTGGTATTACTAATTGAAAATATTTGAAAGTAAGACTTCATATGTTCCTTGAAATTAAAATAAAAAACATTGCATTTCATGCATCATTTGCATAACAGGTTTCTTCTGCCAGGTGTCTTACCAATTCTTTTTATGTGTATTAGCCAAGCTGACTCACCACTACAACACTCGAACTAATCGACTGTGAAGAATGGAGCATATAGAGAAAGAGAATAGAGAGCTGAAGGATGAGATATCTAGACTTACGGTGCTGATGGAATCCATGATTGCTGCTCAGAACCAACCGTCACCATATCCTGCAACTCCTTCTCCTCAGAGGACTGTCATCTTAGAGATTGTTTCATCAACTGTTCCTGTTGCTGCTGCCAGCCAGTCAATTCCTGCTATGCCTGCTGGATTCCCTTGGGGAATTCCACCAAATTTTGTGCCTGAAGGGTATGCGCTCATGTTTGTTTCTTTGCCAGCATCTAGCCCGGTCATGTTAGTACCTCCTCCTATCATTCACACTCTGCTTCGTGTTGAGGAGACTGTTTACCACTCTAACCGGTATGGGGGTCCAGATGTCTATGAGAAGATGGATAAAATGAAGGATCAATTTCTTGAGTCGGGCAAGGAATTAAAGACTCGGAGAGGGAAAGATTTGTTTGGCAAAAGTGCTGCTGAACTCTGTTTGGTTCCCAACGTCAAGATTCCGGTAAAATTCAAGGTCCCAAACTTTGAAAAATACAAAGAATACATATCCATTGAGCCATCTTGTTATGTATGCCAGGAAAATGTCTACTCAAACTGATAATGATCAACTGCTGATTCACTACATCCAAGACAGTTTAACTGGAGCTGCCCTCAGATGGTATATGGGCCTGAGCAGTGCTAGTATCCGTAATTTCAACAACTTAGGTGAGGCCTTTGTCAAGAAGTATAAGTACAATATTGATATGGTGCTAGATAGATATTAGTTGAGGTCTATGTATCAGAAGGATAACGAGACATTTAAGGAATATGCTCAGAGATGGAGAGAGCTTGTCGCTCAGATTAGTCTTCCTTTGGAGGAAAAAGAGGTGACCAAGATATTCCTGAAGACGCTGAGTTCATCTTATTATGAACACATGATTGCAAGTTCCCCTAATGATTTTACCAATATGGTAAACATGGGGATGAGACTAGAGAAAGGAGCCTATGAAGGGCATCTGCCCAAAGAAGAAGCGTCAACCAACAAGAGGTATGGTGGGAGTTTTTCTAAGAAGAAAGAAGGAGAGATTAATGTAGTGTCAGCTGGGAGGGAGAGGAGGCCTCATGTGAAGAAGGGTTTCCAATCCCGTCAATATCAACACCAAGTTTCTTCAGTGATTCCATTTTTTTCCAACAATTCAACCAATCAATCAGTTCCAATTCAGCAACAACAACATCAATAATAACCGTAACAAAGAACCAACTAAAACAACAACAATCATCATCAGCAAAATTTTGAAAGGAAGAAGGTCTCTTTTGACCCTATTCCTTTGACATATCCAGAGTTGTACCCGTCTTTGGTACTCAAGATGTTGTATGCCTGTGAGTGACCTATGTCTATGGTTATGGTTGAGCCATCAACTCTCCCTAACCAAGATGCAGAGGAGTTTGAAGACACACTTCCCAAGATGAAGCAAGAGAGATACTTGTGGGAATAGAGGTTCCATGCTTTGAATCGAAAGCATGAGGGGTTGCAACTTGAGTCAAAAGACAAAGATGCACTTATTGAGATTCTTGAGGAGCGTGCAGTGAAGAGACAGAGAGAGCCAAAGGACTTATTTTCCTCTAGCATGCCTCATCCTTCTGGTTCTTGGAAGTAGATTGTTGACCAGTGTAGCGGTAAATTCATGACCATCAAGCTATGGATAAACTTTTCGTCAGTAAAAGCAGAGTCGCTCCGTGTTTTTTATTGTTTCCAAAGGAAAACAGAAATGTACGAACAAAACCCAAAGATAAGAAGTTTTCAAATCAAAACTAATAAAATTCCAAAGATTACAAGTAAGGGGGTTGGTTACATAGAGGGAAGGTGTTAGCACCCAAGCTGTCCTAGGTACTCCTAGAGAGCCCTTTTTGTGTGCAAGTAATTTGGTCTAAATGATGCTTGATAAAATGAGAATGAGGGGATGAGAAAAGAATTCATTAATTATATTTTTGTGTTTGACAAGACCATTGGTCTTGTGCTTACGTACCAACATAAAAATGAGGGATCAAAACCTCATAGTTTGTGGTAAAAATTTCAAATAAGTTGGTGAATTGATTTTAACAAAGGTTTAAATGAAAAGGAACAAAAAGGCCAAAGATTTGAATGGGGTTGTTAATTCTTTTTGTCTTTTGAAATTTAAGTCAATATGGTTAAATTTGTTTACAAATTTGATTTAAGAAAAAGTTTAAAAATTTAATGGCATAAGGCCAAAGTTTCTAATCATTAAAACATATCTAAGTTTGAAATCACATGCAAAGAAAGTTTTTGAAAAGAGGGAGAGATTTTGAAATTAAGGTCAAGGCATCATGAAGATCAAGGCATCAAGTAAAGATAGCCATATCTAAGCAAGCACTCCAATAGATAACAGTCTTCAATGTCTTCCAATGTATAAGATATTCTTTGATGAACTCAGAACAAAACATCAGACATAGCCAATAACAAAATAACAATTAAGCACAAAGACAAAGTAGCAGATGAATCAAAGAGATCCAAGGTATTGCATAAGATGAAAGTTACTGTCAAAGATAGCTCAGCCTCATATGTTGGCATTGGCCAAGTCCTTTAGCATAGGGGATGTTGCCTAGTTCTAAGTTCAAAAGTTCAGATCAAGTCCCAACAGCACACCAAATGTTTTTTAGGGTTTTTGTTTTTATTAGGTGTTTTAGGGTCCTAAGACCACAAACAAAATCAAACACACAAACAAATATGTACAATCACAAGATATGACTCAAGTGAGAAAAGTGAAAATGACTTGGAACATAAACAAGTTGCATGAAATGTAAATAACAATGAATGATAAATGACTGAAATTTAAATTTCATAAAGTAAATGACTTAAAAGCAAAAGCATAATGAATAAGAGTTAGTCAAATGTTAGTGTTGAGTTTTAATTGATTAAGTCATTCTTTGGAGAACACTCAACCATTCATTCAGAAGTATGAATCCTTAAACCAAGACATCTTCCATAAGAAGGTCTCCAATTTGGATAATTTAACAAGTATGCCACCATCTCTCATGAAAGGAAAAAAAGGTCAAGTTTACAGATAATGCCATGAGGAATGGGAGACTTACAATCTCACTTACTAGAATAATATGCTTTGAGGGTCAAGTTTAGCTCTATGTTAAGCAATCGTAAATGGACCTATGTAGAAGTTACAACTATTTGAGGCCGGAAAATAAAAATATAGGTGTTAATGCATGTTAGAGGTCTGGTACAAGGAAAAAATTCCTAAAACATACTGTAGCACCTCAAATTTGCCCCCCCTCATTCATGCATTCATTTTAGGTCATTTAACATTTCATATTGCATTTTAGCAAAGTTCATCCGAATTACCTCTGGTCAACTTTGGTCAATTGAAGGTCAAATGGCTAGGGAATGACTTGAGTTACTTCCAACATGTTCAAATGGGGTCTATTCATCATTCAACATTTTACTCTTGAAGGAGCAAAGGTCCAGCGCACAGGTTGCAAATGTGGAGAGATGACCTGAACTGTCATGCTCGCTAGGCGAGCAGAATGGTTCGCCTAGTGAGTCCCAAGTCTGAACTGTCATGCTCGCTAGGCGAAGCCCACGCGTTTTAAAAATAAAAAATATAACAGAAAAACCATGGGCTTGAGTTGCCCTCATTTTGAGCCCACAAAGCCACGAAAATTAGAGTATAAATTCTAAGCTTCCATCTCCCAAAAACCCTAGAGAAAAAAGAAAGAGCAAGCTAACTAATAGAATTCAGAGCAACCTTCATACACACTAAAGGGAACTCATCTGCACAGAACCAATTCCATCTCATATAAACCCTAAGATTGTTCTGCAAACCCAATGGTGCAATTCAATTTCAACCGATCTCGCCAATCAGGTTTGCCTTATTCCCATTACTTTACCCTTTCAATTTGAAATTTCAAAATGTATAAGGCATTATGGGTGAATTTGGAAGAGTGGGTATCGTTAGGTTTTGCACACGAATTTAGATATGCATGAATGTGTAAAACAATGCCTTGAATGTTTAATCGTTTAGTTTCTGAAATGTGTACCATAGGGTTTGGGGTTACTGAAATCGGACTGTTATCAAAGAAGAACCCAGAACCCGCAGGCATTCGCTAGCACCTCGCTAAGCGAGCATGTAGCGAAGCTTCGCTAGCGCCTCGCTAAGAGAAGCAGTAGCGATGATGACAGTAGCTGATTTTTTCTGTTTGCTCTCTAATCTGTTTTGTGACATGTTTTCTATTGCATCCGTGCACTGTTTACCTGACACTGTTGTTGTTATGTTTCTTTTGTTTGGTGCAACTCTTGATTGCACCCCATCTTGTTATTCTAACTTGTTTGTTGAGTTTTTGTGAGGGCTCACATGACTCTTGAAGAGATATCTTGCTTGGTATTCCACTTTATTTGTGGGATACCATTGTGGAGATTTATTCTGAATGCTCTGCTGACTTGCTTTCTTTGATGGTGCTAGCTTGAGAGATCTCCGGGTTTCTTAGTTCTTTAGTTGCTGTTACTTCGGATCTTTATCCGTGTGGTAGATCTTTTGATCCTTTTTACATCTTTCCCGCATTTTACCGCTTTCTTAGCCGGAAGACCTCAATAGGAGGCAATGTTTTTGTGTGTTTACTTTTGTGCCCAAAGACCTCCGAGAAGAGACACTAGTGCTAAAGACCTCCATGAAGAGGCAATTGACGGATAAAAGGGATTAGTAGTCAATCCCCCGTTATTCAGTGTGTCGTTCTTTATGCTCACACTACGTGTCGATGCTTCAGAACAAAAGCCCAAGATCTTTTGTCCGGTCAGTCAGTGGAGAGGGTTCCACCTTTCTGAATCCCCATTTTTTGTCATGAGCTCACCCTGTCCAGGGTTAAGAGCTATGAGGTCTTATCCTCATTACCCTTTTGATCTGCTCACCCTGACGTTCAATGTCAGTGGTTAAGAGCCCATTTGATTACCTTTCCATGGCTTGTTTGTCGAGGTTGATATGACCCCTCTTGACTAAAGCCCTACCCATGCATGTTTGAGCCCCCTTGTTGGTGTGTTTACTCTATGTTATATGTTTTTTTGTGTGTGGTGCGATCGTCTCTCCCATAGGACTGATAGGCTTCGTATAGTCTCTCGTTTGCATGTCAATTAAGGTAGCACGGTTCCTTCGTCTAGGACTCCCTTTTTGCATGAGCATTCCTAAAACACAAACAAACTCATTGATTTTTCTTCTCCTAAGAACACGTTAACTCCTTCTACTACAGGTGAGTAAGTCTCCAAAGGTCGAGCATCCGGTAGATTGCGTAGTAACGTCGTTCACCTAAAAAACACAAAACAAACGAAAATAGGTTAGCCGAGCTACGGTGCTATGATTCTCAATCCTTCCTGAGATACGTATGCAACAGGGTAGGGCCTGTGCGAGCAATAACTCTTTCTTTTTCCAACTTTAATTTTCTCTCTTTTGCATCGCATATAGGACTTTTTGTACACACACTCTAGACATAAATAGCGAGCGTGGATCCTGTGGAGTACCACAGACGTGAAGGGGTGCGATAACCTTCCCTTCACGTAACCGGCCCCCTTACTCAGTTTTATTTAGTTCGAGACTTTGTTTTATCCGTTCCCTCTTGGTTATGCAGTACTACCTTTCCCTCCTCTTGGGATAAAAGTACATAGCTGGCGACTCTACTCTTTTTTTTTCCTCGCCGACTCTTTTCGCGTTTGTACCTGGATTCAGGAAATCCGGGGAGCGACAACTGGTGACTATGCTGGGGATTTATTTTCCCTAGTGGGCCTTTCCTAGCGTTTGTTTGTTTATTGTCTATTGTGTGTTATTTATTTATTTCTTTGCATACTTATCTGCTTGCATTGCATCCTATGTGCACTTTATTGTTTCACGCATACTGTGCTGGATGTGTATCTGTTTCGTTGTTGGGTGGGAGTCACAAGAGGTAAAAGGCCCAATACACAGGCTATGAGTGAACTTTAGGACGCCTAGGAATAGAGTGATTCATAGGAAGCGGTTGGTATAGCGCCACTTAGCGGAACATGGTATCACGAGCAGTTCAGATTCTGATGGGGTATTATCGTTGCATACACCTGGTGTGCATATGATGATATTCTTGAAAGGATTGTTTATCCTGCATTTCTCTTGACCTTACCCTGGCCTAGATTACACCCGTGAGTGGGGCGGGAATGAATCATTTACAGGTACAGGTGGTGACTTGTTCTGTTGGTGACCGTGTCCTGTTGGTGACTTTTGTTTGGTTCTTGTTGGTGACCGTTGGTTCTGAAGTATGGGTTCTAAGTTGATGACTGTGTTCTATGGTTCCCGGTTCCAAATTCAGGCTGAAGTTCTGATCCTGTGCCTCGTGATACACAGCCAACCAGTCACTGTTTCATCATTCTGCATCATAGCATGTTTATTTTCAAAAAAATAATGCATAAAAAAGAAAAAAAGTTAACCCGCATATGCATATCATTTTTTAGGTTTATTCAGGAGTCTGTTCACACCGAGAGATGGTTGTTATTCCAGAGTTGAAGAGAAAGACTTGCACCTACAGCTTTTACCGTGAGCCGTTGACATCTTTGGAAGAATTGGGTAATCTCGTGACCGACCGTAATCAGAAAGTTTTGATGATCAGTATGGGGATATCTTGGCATTGTTAAAGATGGTGGTTGACCCGGTACCTCTGCAGACTTTTTTACAGTTCTATGATCCGGAGCTTCGTTGCTTTACTTTTCAGGACTACCAGCTAGCTCCCACTCTTGAAGAGTATTCCATCCTTATGAATGTCCGAATCAAAAATCGAGTACCTTTCCTGGATGTGCCAAAGGAGGTGGATTTCAAAGTTGTCGCTAAGGCTCTTTATTTGAGCATCAAGGAAGTGAGCGATAATTGGAAACCAAGCGGTGATGTTGTGGGTTTATCCTTGAAGTTCTTGGTAAGAATGGCTAAGGAAGAAGCAAAGAAAGGAAATTGGGTAGCTTTCAACGCTCAGTTGGCTGTCATAATTTATGGAGTTGTTCTGTTCCCTAGCATGCCTAGTTTCGTGGACCTGACAGTAATCACTATTTTCATTAGAGGAAACCCGGTGCCTACCTTGTTAGCTGACACCTATTACGCGATACATAGAAGGCATGGTAAGTGTGGAGCTATCAGGTGTTGTCTCCTGTTGCTACTCAAGTGGTTCTTGTCTTTTCTACCAACCAGTGGACCGTTTGTGGATACTCAGAATACTCACAAATGGACTCAGAGGATCATGTCGCTCACATCTTATGATATCAAGTGGCAAGCTTATAGGTTTAATGTGCGCAACGTCATTATGAGTTATGGAGAGTTTCGCAATGTTCCACTCATAGGAACTAGGGGTTGCATCAACTACAACCCGGTTCTTTCTCTCCGTCAATTGGGTTTTGTCATGAATGAAAGGCCGCAAGATGTCGAGATAGCTGAAAATGTGTACTTTGAGAAACGGAGCGATCCAACAAGCTTGGAGAAAGTGGGAAAAGCTTGGGAGAATATTGGTATAAAAGATGGATCTGTTTTAGGGAGAAAGTTTGCAATTGCTATGCCTGCTTACACTGAGTGGGTCAATGAAAGAGTTGGAACTTTGTTGCTACCATATGACCGGATGGAACCATTACAGGAGCAACCGCCTTTAATCCTTTCTGAGAGTGTGCCTGCTGAGTATTACAAACGAGCCTTAATGGAGAATCACCAGTTGAAAGAAAATGAACAAGAGATCCAAATGGAGCTTTACCAAGCAAAAGCTGATAGGCGGAATTTGGCTCATAAACTCAAAGGAGTGCAAGGTGAAAGCTCTAGTAGATCAAGAGACAAAAAGAGGTCCTATGATGAGATAGAAACAATGTTGGATGAAGAACACCATGAATGCTTGAGATTACGAAAAGCGGAAGCCAATTACAAAAAGAAGATACGAGACTTGGAAAGACAGCTTAAGGACAAAGATACTCAGTTGAAGAAAGAGGTAGATCTGAGGCATGCAACAGAGAGCCAGCTCAGAGGAAGTGACATCCGTGTATCTCATTTCCTAGAGAAAGTTGTTGAACTCAGGCTGCAACTGAAAGAGAAGCTCACCCCTCTACCTGAGTGTTCAGAGTGTGACCGATTGATAGATCAGTGTCAGTATTTGAAGACTCTCATTCCTGAAGGACGACTTCCCTAGTTTGACTTGTTGTTTATTTTGAGAATCACCTCCAGGATTGTTGGATGGGATTCCTTGTTTTACACTGATGAATTGAATCTTTGCTTGAACTATGTTTGTATGAACCTTATTTCTTATGTCTATGGATGAGTTGATGTTTCACTTTCGCTTACCGTCCAGTGTATGTTGCTTCGTTGTTGTTTATGTTCCGCTTACGGGTGTAGGTTGCCATTTTTCAAAGGTGGACGAGACTCTTGAATACCTGAGAAATGATAAAACATAGCATACGCATCATGCACATATCATACGCATCATACACATATCATTCTTGCATCATTACAGGTGTTCTTGAAGAGGATTTCTCATTCTTGGTCCCGTTTCAGGCAGGATTGTTGAGTATCGTCCGCACCGTTACGCAACAAGGCGGAATCGTCAGAAGATCATGGATCAAGTTCAAGCAGAACTAGCAGAGATGAGGACCAACATGGCCCAGTTCATGAGTATGATGCAAGGGGTAGTGAAAGGGAAAGAGGAACTCCGAGCCTTGGCCCAGAGACAAGAAACTATGATTCCCCCTGTCGGTCAGAATCCGCCAGAAGGAACCCTTGTCAATGACACCGCTGCTGCTACCAACCATGTCAACAACTATGCTACTGGTGACGAATTGCGTGGTATTAGAATCGATGGACAACCCCTCATTACAGAGACTGCTAATGCTCGAGCGGCACGTGCTCCAGTTCACCATCCTTCTCATTTGGTTGACAAGCAAGAAGATATGTTCACTATTCCCAATGATGATGATGAATTTGGAAAGGCGGAAGAGAGAGATAGAAAGGTTGTCGCCCTTGCTGAAAAGATTCGCGCCATGGAGTGCCAGAATTCTTTGGGCTTTGATGTTACTAACATGGGTTTAGTTGATGGGTTGAGGATCTCGTACAAGTTCAAAGCGCCATCTTTCGACAAGTACAATGGTACTTCTTGTCCCCAAACTCATGTACAAGCTTACTACCGGAAGATATCCGCTTATACTTGTAGCACCTAAAATTTGCACCTACCATTGTACCTACATTTTCATCATTAGGTCATTAACATAACAAAGTCCATTGCATAGCATTGCATAGCCATTTGCCCAAGTGCAAGTCCAGCTGACAAATTAGGTCAAACTGGTCAGGAGATCAGGTCAGACAAGCAAGCATGTGCATTTCTCAAGAAGACAAGGCCCTAGGGTTGGGTTATCAAGTTCATGTGATTATGTGATCATTGTGAAGTGGTTTGGCCAAAGGTTGGATGCTCAGAAGTCATCAGTCAAGCTGAATTTCAGCTGAAACCATAAAAAGTCAACTGTGCCTGATTTTATGGATTGGAAGGTGTGAGATGGTTTGAAAGGCCTCATTCATGTCCATATAAGTCTCATTTGACATATCAAAGATCAAGGTTGAAGAAAATAAAGTCAGACAAGAAGTTTCCAAAATTGGCAGGTGACCTGTAATTTCAACTGCCCAAAATGGAAAGTTTTGCTCCTTCAAATTACTTCATCATACAAGATTGAAATGGAATTTTGTCCAACATGAAAGTTGAAGATCTTGTTCTCACCATTCCAAAAAGTCCAAGAACTTGAAATTCCCATGTGTGGTTGGCAAGATATGGTCCATTCATTTTCAGAAAATGCCTAAATTCAAAGTGCCATAACTTTCACATGGAATGGCCAAATTGGTTGATTTTTCTTTGAGCAAACCACATTTCATATGAACTTTCATGATGCATAATTACATTTCATAAAAAATGATCATAGCAAAATGGCATTTTTTAAGTGAACTCATTTGCATTTTTTGGCATGAAAAGGTGATTTTGAGCATTACATGGAATTTGCACATGGGACCAATTGCAACACATCCAAAATGGCATTTTAGACTTGCTTGAACCAAGTTTGGACTGATACATTGACTGGTTTAGAAGAAGGGCATTTTGGCCACTTTGCTTAAAAATGCATTTTATGCTAATCACTTCCATTTGCTTAATCTTGATTAAATTTTGGATTAGTGTGAGGTATAAAGTCCTAATCATAACTGTTTCTCATAATCACATCTCATTTTTTTCAGATCCAAAAAGCAAAATTCTCCAATTCTCTCAAAATCTCACACTTTGCACATACACTTTTTCTTGATTGTTCATCAATAATTCATCAATACTTGTGCCATTTCTTGGTTGATTCATTATCTGCAGGTGCATTGGGAATTCTATTTGAAGGAATTGAGGAAGAAAACCGTGCAAACTCTCACTGTGCAACCTTGAGCTCTTCAATGGCAGTTGGGAAATCCATCAATCTCATGCGCTTCTGAGCTGTGCTGAACCTTCCAATCACTTCCATAACCATTGTGGGCCACCTGTTTCACAAAAATTGGAGCTGAAACGCACGATTTCCACACTGCACATCAAGAAGGTGAGATTTTAGAATCCTCTAATTGTTAGAATCAACATGTGGCTTAGATAGTGCCTTTGACATAGAGTAATTTGGTGCTTGAATCACTTGATTTCATCCATTATTCATCAAGATATTTGGAATTAAAGTTTGTGCACCATAACTATTCTTGAGTGGATCTTTGTGTATGTTAACTTCTGGACAATTCGTGGCAAAATTAGTGATCTACATTGAATGCCGGTTCCAACGGTGTATGATTTGTGCGTTTTGGTAGAAAAATGTTCATGTGAGTTCTGGTGTTGATGAACAATGAAGAACACGAAATTTCTGGAAAAAACGCGTGTTAGATCCTGTTTCCGTGCCTGGCCATTCGAATTTGTGTTTAGCGCTCAAACCAGCGAATCACGCCGTGCCACGCCATTTAGTAATACGGCGCGTTTTGACCCTGGCCTGGCTTAATTACAATAATGCCACGCGGTTTAATTAAATTCATTTAAATCATTAAATAATTATTTCATTTCACCAATAAACTTCAAAAAATCATAATTTAATCATGGATTATCCAAATTGCATGGGGATTTTTGTGTTAATCTCCAAATTTTCTCTAGTTTTTTTTAGGTATGATAACAAATGTTGTGCCTGGTGATTTTTTGGTTTTGCCTAGGGATCTTTGACATGTATGCTATATGTGTATGTTTTACCATTTCCTTCATAAAATGATGATGCCTTATCCAAAATGTGTGAAATTTTATAGGCATGTTCTTGACTCTTTCCTGGTGATTTTGATGTATAGTTTGCTAATTTTGAGTTTCTGGTTAGGGAGATATGATGTGCTCAAATTGAGTGTGACAATGTGTGTCACACTATGTTATGTCAACTTCATGAATTTTTTTTCTATGCCTATGCTTTGCCATTTGCTCCCAATTTTTGCATGAGATACCATCTCTATGTCTTGTTTCACCATGATTTTTTGTAGGATTTGTTGAGCCATTTCCTATTTGATTGGGATTTTTGTTTGCTGTTTAGTCATTTTAGGGTTTTTCTTGAGTGATTAACTTCCATGCCTTGTGAAATTCTCATACCTTATCATATGAAGATGAAATTTGGTGGAGGGGTTATTAACATGTTTAAATTCATCTTGGCTTTGGACCAATTCATTTATCATTTGTTGTCACTGTTTTACACTTGCTTGAAGTTGACACACACTTTGTGACCTAGTTTGGATTGATTTTTGCATGTTCTGACTTCTTGAATTTAATTTCCCTACTTCCTCTTGGCCAAATAGCATGAAATTTGATAAGAAGCTCATTCAATGTGTTCTGTTTAGGCTGGAATTTTTGTGGAATTTATTGAGATGTTTTGGTATTTGTTTGATGGAAATCATTCTGTTTGCTCATATGTGGTTCACACTTGCCTAGTTTGACTTAAATTGTGCATGAAATGGATTTGGTGCATAGTCTTGATGTGAGACCAATTGGATTCTCTTCTTAATTGATTTATCTTGGTTTTGATCATTTTTCACTTGCTGTTTGGGATTTTTCATCTCCTTTTGGCCCTAGTCTTGGACTAGTGGCTTGTGATCTCACTTTTGAGTTGTGTTTCAGGTTAATAGCACAAATGGCCTTTGCTTGATGGTGTGCTTCCATTGGACTTGATTTGTGACTTGTGTATAGCTAATTTTGACTTTGTTTTGCAGGGATTGATACTTGAGTTTGAGCCTTAATGGCTTGCACCTTTGTGCGTTGGCTTGTGTTTGTCTATGTATAGTTAATCGTGAACCATTTGCTGTTTAATTCAGTGATTGGTATACTGATTGTATTTGATTGATTTCAGGTACATTAGTTGCTAATATTGCTTTGCTTTGCTTGATAAGCAATTTGCATTGAGGTATAACATTCTTGTCTCCATGTAGTCTGGAAGACCTGGCTTGTTACCTAGCCAGGCACCTGTCTGAAGTCCTCCTTAAGAGGCAATGTTTGTGCTTGTTTATTTTTGTCCCCAAGCAGGTAAAGACCTCTATGAGGCAATTGGCGGATAAGAGAGATATGCAATCTATCTCCCGCTCTTCTGTTGAGTCATCCCTCTGCTCACACCAATGTGTTGATGCATTGGGATACAAACCCAAGATCTTGTACAGTTGTACAATTGTGTCAGTGTCTAAAGTGTAGAAGGGTTCCCACTTTCTGGACCCACACTTCTTTGTCTGAAGCTCTCCCTGACCAGGGATAAGAGCTGTGAAGTCTAATCTTCACTCACCTTTCATCTAGCTTCACCTTGACTCTCAATGTCAAGGTTAAGAGCTAACACCACCCCTATACAGATGACTTGCTCTTGCAGTCTTACCCTTTGATTGAGCCCCACTTGTGTGTATATAGTGTGTGCTACTTGTGAATGCTTTGTTTGCTATTGCTTGTGCTCTAGGATAGGCTTGCTTCCTGTGCAAGTTAGCTAGAAACCTTAACTTAGGGATGATTTTGCATGATAACATCTAGGCTCGAGTCATAGTCTCCCTAGTTGTGTCTCCCTCTGTTATCTGGTTAAGCTAGTCCTGTGTCCCTTCGTAGGGGAACTACGTCGCCCTGATCCTCATACCAGATGAGGTACGTAGGCAGGAGATGAGCTGATCTCTCCGGGCGCCTGTGTCTTTGTTTTGTCTTGTTGTGTGCTTGGAAGCTGATGTAAGTCCATCGAGTGGCATTCGGGTTCTAATGTGGGTTTGTTGGTTCGGATGCTGATGTAAGTCCAATAATTGGCATTCAGGCTCCATGTTTGCCTTTGCCTGTGTTTGTTTGTGTGCGTGTTAGCCGAGCTACGAATGCTCTGATTCTCCTTCGTCCAAAGGAGATACGTATGCATAGGATGCGACATCCTAGCGAGCATGTGTCGTTCCCCCAGTTCGAACTACTTTGACTCTGATGTCTATGCTTGATAGACTAAGTAGGCCCAGGATGCGATATCCTGCCGAGTCAGTCTTGTTTGTTTTCTTGTGTCTCTTTCAGCCAGTGTTTGTTTGTTTATGAGCAGTGTTTTAGCAACCATTTTCCTTCCTTTTATGCGTGGATCCCGTCGAGTACGACGGATGTGTAGGGGTGCTAATACCTTCCCTTCTCATAACCGACTCCCGATCCCATTCTCTTTGGTCGCGAGACCATGCTTTTTCCAGGTTTACTCTGAGCGTTTCCTTTCCCTCTTTTGGGATAAATAACGCACGGTGGCGGCTCTGTTGTTCTTGTTTCCCGCCGGTTTTTCGCGTAATGCGACAGCTGGCGACTCTGCTGGGGATAAAGAGAAGTTGACCTCTTGCTGGTCCATCTTCCCTGAGCGAGTCTCTCCTAGCGCTCTCTAGGTTAGCGCTTTGGTTGCTTTGTGCTGTTATTTATTGCATTCATTTCATTTATTGTTTGCATTTATTGTGTGCATTAATGTTTGCATTCATTCATATTCATCTGCTGGTTGTGCTGTGTCTCTCTGTTTGGGGGTGGGAGTTACTCGAGGTAAAAGGCCCAACACCCCGACTATGAGTGAAATCTAGGAAACCTAGGAATAGAGTGATTCATGGGAAGCGGGTGGTGTACGCCACTTAGCGGAACATTGATATCACGAGCAGTTCAGACTCTGATAGGGTATTATCGGTGCATACATCTGGTGTGCACAGGATGATATTCTTGAAAGGGTTGTTTATCCTGCGTTTCTCTCGACCTTACCCTGGCCTAGATGACACCCGTGAGTGGGGAGGGAATGATCATTTTTACAGGTACAGTTGCTGACTTGTTGGTGACTTGTTGGTGACTCTTGGTACTGATGGTGACTATGGATTGTGGACATTTATTTCTGGGACGCCAGAGTTTCTGTCCGTGGTTTATCAGCGGGTTCCGTTTATTTCGGATCCCCGGGTTGAATTTGAGAGTACCTGTTCAGAGGATCTGGCTGTCATCCGTTTAGCGGATGTTTCTGTGATGATGATGTAATCTCCAGTTCCGTTTATTTCGGAACTCCCCAAGTCGGATTTATGGTGACTTAGTTGACTGTGACTGGTTCATAGAATGGGTCTTCAGATGACTTGGTGACGCAGTGACCTGCATTCATGCATTTGCATAATCCCATTTCGCATTCATCTGCATTCAACACATGTCTGTCCGTACTCAGGGTCCACTTTTTGATTAAGATTCTGGTTGAGAGATATCCAGATGTCAGAATGCTATTGATGAAAATTATCTGTCCCAGTGATGCTAAAATCAAAGGACAGATATTCCTGGAACGGGTAGACATTGCATGTGTGAGTCATACTAACCAATTTGCTGTTTTGTAGGTGTCAACCAGTGTGTATAGCTCGTTTGCTCAGATATCCTGCTAGGGGCAACAAATCCAAACTGATGGATCTTCCCAACACCGACATCCTTGAACTGAAAGAGATGGTGAGGGATTTGTTCAGTGTTGTGCAAGGGCTTGCCTTGGGGCAGAAAGCCATGGCTGAGAGATTGGAAAAGGTTGAGAAGTGGCTGATGGTGGAGAAAGTTCAAGGAAAAGCTCCATCATCCGAAGTGACAAATCCCTCTGACTCTGTAGCAAAGGAACCCTCTGGCGGTGGTCTGCTCAAAAAAGAGGTTGACTCAAGTGGTGTGCCAGTAAAGAAGGAACGTGGTAAGGATCGTTATCACCCTTATGCTGCTGCTGTAACCGCCCCTGTTGGTAATCCACTTGTACCACCGCAACAACCACCACCTCAACAGAAGGCACCAAGAGCTAGGAGCCAGGTGAAGAAGAAAAAGGAGGAGCGTCAGTTTGAGGAACCACCTGTGACCTACACCCTTCTGTTCAGGAGATTGAGGGATTTGGGGTTAGTCCGGCCAAGGATTTTGATTCCCATAGCACAACAGAAGAGGCCTGCACACTATGATGAGAATGCCAGGTGCGAGTTCCATTCTGAGGCACCCGGACACAGTGTTGAGGGTTGTAGGGCTTTCAAGCATGTCGTCCAGGACATGGTAGACTCCAAGACCATCAGCTTGGCACAGATCATGGATGGGGATGTCAACCCTGTGCCCAGGAAGGGTCCTGTAAAGATGAAGATGGTGAAAAAGGTCAAGAGAGGAATGGGGGTGACTGAGGAAGATCAGTTAAAGGTTCCAATGGCCGTGGTCCCAAAACCTCTGGTACAGGATGGAGCTTTCCCTGTTGTTGATGATTGTTGTGCTGCCATCGCCACAGAGGGGGGTGTAGGAATGAAAGATACGACCCAAGGGATGAAGGAAGGGGAAATGGACAGTGAAAAATTTGAAATGCCCAGTCAAGCAATCGAAACCATCAAGGTGGAGAATGCTGTTGTTGAGAAAGAGAAGAAGCTGTCCATTTCTTCTTATAAGCAAGCCTTAGAAGTGGTGAAGAACAAAGAGGCTCGAGGCTGGGGAAGGATCATTGACATAGTGGTAAAGGCAGACATGTTCGGGATTGGTTATCCAGATCAAGAGTCGTCTAGACCAAACAGAGGACGTCGTCCGCCGTACACCTTTGTCAGTGCAGGAATGCTGGATCCTGATCATGCTCGTTCAATGAGTGAAGAGATTGACCATGACCGCGAGCTCGAGGCGTGGATAAAATCGTGCATACCAGAGAATTGGAAAGCCTCCAAGATCGCCACTGTTACTCATCCAGAAGAATAGTATTTCTGTGTTTCAATTTTGTTTGCATGAAAGCCATACGTTTTGCCCGAAACGTAATGGTCCATTGTAAGGGCCATCTCATGTGTTTCATTGTGCAACATTTTGCATCAGTAATGAATGGATGTTTTTGTGATTAAAAGCGGTGTTCCCTGTTTTTCGCTTTTTGCAGTTTTAAAAAATAAAAAATAAATAAAAATGGCAATGTTTTTATTCTCTTTCCTTTTGATTCATTTGGTACCAACCACAAACGTAACTATTCTCCTGATCTCATCGATAACAATTCGGTTACATCTCTGTATGACTTCGACAATCCGATCTCTCATGCTGAAGAATAAGGCGAAGAAGATCGTGACCTGCTGGAATTAGCCAGGTTGTTGAAACAAGAGGAGAAGGTGATTCAACCGCACGAGGAGAAGGTCAAGACTGTCCTCCAGTGAGGCGGAAACCGGTGCTAAAAGATGAGAACGTGTGTGGACTGTCGAGACATGAATAGAGCTAGTTCGAGAGATGAATTCCCGGTACTTCATATTGAGGTATTGGTTGATAATATTGCTCAGTTCTCGGTGTTTACCTTCATGGATGGCTTGCTTGGCCAAAGTCAAATCGAATTGTCGCCAAATGATATGGAGTAAACAATGTCCATCACACCGAAGAGTACCTTCTTGTTGTAAGGTAAAGAAGAAGGCCGGTGCCACGGATCAAAGGGCTACGGTGACTTTGTTTCATGATATGATTCATCGTGAAAGCAAACGCCATGTTGAGGACATGATGGCAAAGTCCCGAGCAAGAGAGGGGCATCCGGTGGACTTGATCAAGTTGCTTGACCAGGCTGAGACAACCCAGACTGTTGAGTCCGAACCAGTGCACTTGTGGAGTGCTGTCCGGTAAGTTGCCGAGGCTTATTGTGAACGAAAGAGGAGTCGAGGTCGATCCTGCTAAAAAAAAAAAAAAAGAAAGAAAAAGAGAAAGAAAGAAAAAAAAGAAAAAGGAAAATAATGCAAGAAACGCCTGAACCGAAAACAAAAAGAGATCAAACGGTCAGGTAGGATGGCATTGGAGAAAGAATAAGTTGCAGGAACCTCTGATTCTGTTAATCTGGTACTTGACAGCCCTCGAGGGGTTTATGAGGTGCGTATTGGGTCAGCATGATTGTCGAAAAGAGCATGCAATTTACCTAAGCAAAAAGTTTATCGACTGTGAAACAATACACTCACTGCTCGAGAAAACTTGATGTACTTTGGCATAGGCTGCTCGCCGACTGAGACAGTATGCTGATTCATACCACTTTGTGGATGTCCAAAATGGATTTGATCAAGTATATGTTTGAGAAGTCAGCATGACCGGACAGGTTGCGAAAGGGCAAATGATGTCGACTGAATACGATATTCAGCACACCTCCCAGAAAGCAATCAAGAGGAGTACTGTATGATTACCCCAACAATCCATTGACGATTCTCGACCCAGGAAGTTTGAAGTCCCTGATGAGGACATCTCGAGGTACTCAAATCGAAAGATTGAGAGTGACCGATCCCGGAGGAGGGGCCTGACCCTGAATCCGAACGGATTCTGATGTCTGATGGGGAGAGTTTAAAGTGAATGAGCTAGTGCTTCCCCGATAACATTTGAATGCACCCACGATGGTGGTTGAGTACAAAGTCTGTATCCCGGGTGCCGAACCTCGATACGTACGGCTACTGGGGCAATACCTCTCTCACTCAGATATGGGTGGTACTACCATTTGAGACTCAGGCTTTGTCATGGGGTCCCGTTGGACGTAAACTTGAAAAAAGGATGAGTGGATAAGGACTCAGCATAACACGTTGAGCCTGACAGAGAAAAAAAGGGCTGACAGTTACTTGTCATGGGGCAGTTGTACCCGATAAATGAAGCGTGTTGTTAACTAAGAAGTGCGACCTCGTGCGTGCCATGGAAGAGATGTGGTGTTGAAAAGGATCCTTCTTCCTCAAGACGATCGTGGGGCAAGTGGATATACAGTCATGAATCCCCAACATGGTCCAGAAGGCTTTCTCCGACAAAGCCTTGTTGCTGACAACCATGAGTGGCAAGGATTTTCCATCCCCTGTGAATGCGGACGCAGTTAGAAAATACTTCGTAAAAAGAGACCCGCTGGACAAAAAGAATAAAAGAGTCCAGGAAAAAAAGGGCATCCCGGCGAACCAAAAAAAAAGAGAAAAGGTTCGGGCAAAAGTTAGGGATAATAAAAGAAAAGAACTGTACACCCGGCAAGTCGAAAACCCCACAAGGGCGACTTGGGCAAAAATGGGTATCCCGGTGGACTGAAACCCGAAAGGGCGGTCCAGCCAAAAGAGGGATTGAAACGAACAACTGCGTCCAGCATGATCGTTTGTGCTTTGGTTAAGGCATCTCGGCTAGTCTCCGACAGAAATCGATTGGAAGCGTCTTGTTCAGAAGGCCGAAAGTGAGGAAAGTCTTGAGGACATATGGGGTATAACCGAGTTGGAACCCGATGAGATCACGGTTTCCCTTTGCCATTAGGATAGATTTTTCCTTTTGTGCGCAATCACCTCTTTCCAGGGTTTGCTTCCTGTGTGTTGCTCGATTCTGAGCCACCTTTTTGTTTCAGTCTATAAATGCGTTCAGTCAAATAGTTTTGTTTTGGTTTTCATTACCGCTTTGATTACGAAAACATCCATTCGTTTTGATAAGAATAGTTGCATTTTGAAACGTAGAGGTCCCTTCCGATGCGTGCTTATAAGATTGAAATCTGGAAATCTCATTCGGAAGTTTGGGTGACCTAGGTGTTAAAATATGGGGCACGCTTGGGGCACGCTTTTATCTAACAATCTCTTGTGCAGGTGCTGTTAGATATCTTCATTCGCTGGCAGGTGGTGATATGAAGCCTTTTGAAAAAAAAAGAAATCCCCAAAGAGTCCAACCAGGGGCAAAGGGATAGACGAACAATGAAAAGACGGCGAAAGAAGGACGACGATCCTGGAAGTAGTTAATCAAGAAGACTCTTCAAAGTCTGAGGACTGGAAAGTTGTATGAATCCCAGGAGTCCGATCCCCGTGGAGTACGGAGGAGCCGGGATACAAGATGATGAATCAGAAGAGTTCAGATGAGTCTGAGAATTCTCAAAAGTGGAAAGTCAACACTGCGGTAGGATGGTGAACACCAGTGTTCGACGAATCGAAGGGCGGACCGTGTCCGATAGGCCGTATTTCCCCAATGGGTTTGAGAGTGTCATCTCCCTAGCAGATTCGCGATCGGTGCCTCCTCAGCAAGCCTGAAGGTTACCTATCCCCAGCGGAGTTGTGATTGTTTTCCAAGTCTGAAGCTGTCTTCCCAGCAGAGGTTGTGTTGATGGTTTTCCCTCAGCAAGGTCCACAAGCGGATCGGGTTCGGCAAATCATCCCCGATAGAGATAAGCATGGGTTGCCTCCCCTAGCCGGGTAATCTCCAAGCGGATCGGGTTCGATGGAGGTCATCCCCAGCGAAGTTTATCTTTCCCCAGCAGGGTGTAAATTGACGTGGTAATGAGATCCTCAGCACAGTTCCTGGAGCTCCCCGGTGTTGTCTCTGGAGGAGACGTGTGTTTTATGCATTCATCATTTATATAAGCATAGCATATTGCATCACTAGTGCGTAGCATTTCCATGACCATGGGGCATTGCGCTAAAAAAAAAACTCTCATGCATCTGCATTGCAAGCATATCCATTAGCCCTTAGCCGTGGTGACCGAGAATGGATTGTTGGAAAGAGTTTAGCATCGCTTGGATCGATTTCAGAATTGGGCTCCCCAGCAGGGTTGAGAGAAGTGTTTCCCCAACAAGTGACTCTTTAGTCGAGTGGGTATCCCCAGCATTGTTACTCCCCGATTGGTAGCATCTTGCAAGATTGGGTCAATTCCCCTAGCAGATGTGGGTGTGTCTGATCTCTCCATGTAGAGTTGACCCCTTAAGCAGAAAGTGTATGTCGTTTTCTTCTGCATTTCTCCACTGAGTTATATCCTCGTGGATGACGGTTGTTTCCGTTCCCTCCCCTTGGGATGGGTTTTCCCTATTGAGTTCTTTCCTCATTAGAATGTCTTGATTCAGTTTGCCTTTTCGGATCGATCATGAATTGGCTTCCTTGTGGCTGTCTCTTGTGCTTCCCTGGGGCATGAATGAATAGTTGCTTACTAACCGACACTCATTCATCTCATCCTCAGTGGAATTTGGGGCTTCTACCTACGAACCGGTAGTTGTAAGTCCTATTGTTGTGGTTTTCTACCTACTACTGGTAGTTGTAAAATCCCACTTTCGTCCCCTAGCAGAGGTAACCTTTGTGGTTCATTCTGATTGTTGGCGGATTTTGCGGTCTTCTACCCACTAACCGGTAGATGTAATCCCCTCTTTGTGGTTATCATTATCCAGTTTCGGTATTGATATTCCTTTCACCTCTCGGATATTTGCTTTGAGTAAGCAACTTTATCCCTTTTTGATTGGTCATCTTTTGCATACCTAGTCTGGTACCCCGATGCCTTTCTTTTCGGTCGTTTATCCATCTAACAACCTCAACCCGGTTATGGATAATCTTCCTTGCGAGTATATTATCTACGTTTTGACGGCTATAGATAATATATCTCATGCGCTCTTGGGTCGAAGTCATCCTCCCCAGTTGAGTAAGATTCGTATTCCTTGTGGAATCGAATGTCCATCCTTTAACAAGTTTGCTTTCGCTCTCTTCAGGATGATGTCGGTCGATCTATCCATTTTACAACCTACAACCTGGTTATGGATAATCTTCCATGCGAGTATATTATCTATGTTTTGACGGCAATAGATAATATGTCTCATGCGCTCTTGGGTCGAAGTCGTCCTCCCCAGTCGAGTAAGATTCGTATTCCTTGTGGAATCGAATGTCCATCCTTTAATAAGACTGCTTTTCTAGCCCTCTTCAGGATGTTGAGTGTTTTGGAACACAAACCAATTCACGCTTTGGTCGGTCACCCGTTTCATACCTACAACCCGGTATTCTTGGTGCTCCTTCCTGGTTGCTCGCTGTTGTGACCTTGATCCCCAGTGAGATCTCCTGCAAGTGTGTATCCTTGCCCTGACACATGTAGATGTCAGTATCCTGTGAGCACCCGCGTGTGTTGTTTCTTTGGTGTCGGTAAACACCCTCTTTCGGTGCGTTCCCAGTCATGCGTCTGGTCGAGTATTCTTTGGTGTCGGTAAACATCATCTTTCGATGTTCGTAACGTCGTCCTCCTTCCCTAGTGAAGTAGCTATACTCCTCTCCGTTGGTGTCGATAAACGTCGAGTTTTTCCTATGCGTCCGTTGGCGTATAGTTGATATCTTTCCCCACAGGGTCGTCCCCAGTTGAACCTCCTCTCCGTTGGTGTCGATAAACATCGAGTTTTTCCTAGTTATCCGTTGATATCTAGATGATTCCCCTCAGAGTTCCTCCTCTCCGTTGGTGTCGATAAACGTCGAGTTTTTCCTAGTCGTCCGATGACGTCTAGTTGTACCCTTCCCCATGCGGATTTACCTCTCCGTTGGTTTTGATAAACGTCGAGTTTTTCTCATTCGTCCGTTGACGTCTGATGGTATACCCTATTTCCCAGTCATTCATTAATGTCTGGTTGATTCCCAGCCAGAATCCCCAGTAGACGTCCTATTCGGTTTCTGATTGCGGTGCCTTTCCCTCGTGAAGTGGCTTTCTCCTTCTCCGTTGGTGTCGATAAACGTCGAGCTTCTCCCTTTCGTCCTATGACGTCTGGTCGAGTCTTCCCAGTTCATCCGTCGTCCGTTGATGTCTGGTCTCCTTCTCCGTTGGTGTCGATAAACGTCGAGCTTCTCCCTTTCGTCCTATGACGTCTGGTCGAGTCTTCCCAGTTCATCCGTCGTCCGTTGATGTCTGGTCTCCTTCTCCGTTGGTGTCGATAAACGTCGAGCTTCTCCCTTTCGTCCTATGACGTCTGGTCGAGTCTTCCCAGTTCATCCGTCGTCCGCTGATGTCTGGTCTCCCTCTCCGTTGGTGTCGATAAACGTCGAGCTTCTCCCTTTCGTCCTATGACGTCTGGTCGAGTCCTTCCCCAGTTCATCCGCCGTCCGTTGATGTCTGGTTACCTCTCCGTTGGTTTTGGTAAACGTCGAGTTTTTCCCACTATGTCCGCTGATATATGGTTGCATCTTTCCCAGTTCATCCGTCGTCCGTTGATGTCTGGTTACCTCTCCGTTGGTTTCGGTAAACGTCGAGTTTTTCCCACTATGTCCGCTGACAGGTGGTTGTATCTTTCCCAGTTTATCCGTCGTCCGTTGATGTCTGTTACCTCTCCGTTGGTTTTGGTAAACGTCGAGTTTTTCCTAGTTGTCCGTTGGCATCTAGTTGTGATTTCTGTTCCCATTCATCGTCTTGAGATGTCTGGAGGTGGTTGTACCTTTGAGAAGAAAAAGAATCAGAAAATCAAATTCCCAGTAATAAATATCAGATCCCGGTGGACGTTTCCGTTGGTGATTCCCAGCAGTGTGCAAATTTCTACGGTTCTTGGTATTCAATCCCTGTTTACCCTGAAAGTCTGACAGCCGTTGCTCTCATCCATTCGGGTTCCCAGTTGATTGAATAGGGGCAACTGTAGCACCTCAAATTTGCACCTACCATTTTACCTACATTTTCATCATTAGGTCATTAACATAACAAAGTCCATTACATAGCATTGCATAGCCATTTGCCCAAGTGCAAGTCCAGCTGACAAATTAGGTCAAACTGGTCAGGAGATCAGGTCAGACAAGCAAGCATGTGCATTTCTCAAGAAGACAAGGCCCTAGGGTTGGGTTATCAAGTTCATGTGATTATGTGATCATTGTGAAGTGGTTTGGCCAAAGATTGGATGCTCAGAAGTCATCAGTCAAGCTGAATTTCAGCTGAAACCATAAAAAGTCAACTCTGGTCAACTGTGCCTGATTTTATGGATTGGAAGGTGTGAGATGGTTTGAAAGGCCTCATTCATGTCCATATAAGTCTCATTTGACATATCAAAGATCAAGGTTGAAGAAAATAAAGTCAGACAAGAGGTTTCCAAAATTGGCAGGTGACCTGTAATTTCAACTGCCCAAAATGGAAAGTTTTGCTCCTTCAAATTACTTCATCATACAAGCTTCAAATGGAATTTTGTCCAACATGAAAGTTGAAGATCTTGTTCTCACCATTCCAAAAAGTCCAAGAACTTGAAATTCCCATGTGTGGTTGGCAAGATATGGTCCATTCATTTTCAGAAAATGCCTAAATTCAAAGTGCCATAACTTTCACATGGAATGGCCAAATTGGTTGATTTTTCTTTGAGCAAACCACATTTCATATGAAATTTTATGATGCATAATTACATTTCATAAAAAATGATCATAGCAAAATGGCATTTTTTAAGTGAACTCATTTGCATTTTTTGGCATGAAAAGGTGATTTTGAGCATTACATGGAATTTGCACATGGGACCAATTGCAACACATCCAAAATGGAATTTTAGACTTGCTTGAACCAAGTTTGGACTGATACATTGACTGGTTTAGAAGAAGGGCATTTTGGCCACTTTGCTTAAAAATGCATTTTATGCTAATCACTTCCATTTGCTTAATCTTGATTAAATTTTGGATTAGTGTGAGGTATAAAGTCCTAATCATAACTGTTTCTCATAATCACATCTCATTTTTTTCAGATCCAAAAAGCAAAATTCTCCAATTCTCTCAAAATCTCACACTTTGCACATACACTTTTTCTTGATTGTTCATCAATAATTCATCAATACTTGTGCCATTTCTTGGTTGATTCATTATCTGCAGGTGCATTGGGAATTCTGTTTGAAGGAATTGAGGAAGAAAACCGTGCAAACTCTCACTGTGCAACCTTGAGCTCTTCAATGGCAGTTGGGAAATCCATCAATCTCATGCGCTTCTGAGCTGTGCTGAACCTTCCAATCACTTCCATAACCATTGTGGGCCACCTGTTTCACAAAAATTGGAGCTGAAACGCACGATTTCCACACTGCACATCAAGAAGGTGAGATTTTAGAATCCTCTAATTGTTAGAATCAACATGTGGCTTAGATAGTGCCTTTGACATAGAGTAATTTGGTGCTTGAATCACTTGATTTCATCCATTATTCATCAAGATATTTGGAATTAAAGTTTGTGCACCATAACTATTCTTGAGTGGATCTTTGTGTATGTTAACTTCTGGACAATTCGTGGCAAAATTAGTGATCTACATTGAATGCCGGTTCCAACGGTGTATGATTTGTGCGTTTTGGTAGAAAAATGTTCATGTGAGTTCTGGTGTTGATGAACAATGAAGAACACGAAATTTCTGGAAAAAACGCGTGTTAGATCCTGTTTCCGTGCCTGGTGATCGCTCAACTGGGTGAGTCGAGAATGGGATACAAACTGCAAGTGCACAGTTCTATCGCGTAGTTTTAAAAGATATCGATCCCACAGGGACTTATGAATCGATATACCGTTATCTAAGGTTACTACGTAAATCTAAGGTGAAAATGTTTGATTGTTTGGGAAAAAACTAAGAGCTAAACTAATATCTAGATTAAATATTAATAAAACGGATATCGGTATGTAGTTCGTCAAAACTAGGGAATCAAGTCTTTGTCGGTTTCTTGATTTTAAAATGAATCGTTTCGGTTAACTTTATTGGTTAAAGGTCCTATCTCAAACTCTCGCTCTGTTGAATAAACCATGATTTTATATTAATGTTGCTGTCACTTATAATTAAGTCAAAAACCATATTTTGAAAGCAATAAAGTTGCAGAAACTCTTTTTAAGAAAATACTGACCGTTTTAAACACCCTTATCTCAAACTCTCGCTCTGTTGACTTAGGTTATATAATTAAATCCAAATGCTTAACTCTCGTCCTCACATTCAATCTTTAAAAATACTTTTTGGAAAAGGTCAGAATTTAATTAACTCTAAAACTTGCTCTCGCCCTGATCTAGAATTAATGCCTAACTTACACTATCCAGTTAAAATCTCAAACTCTCGCTCTATTGATTTTAACTTCTTTATGTCTTTTACTTTTGTAAAAAATCTTGTTATTAAACCTGTAAGTTGAGACCGTAAAAAGATTGATTTTGATTTTAAGTTTAGATAGACCGACTCAGTCTTGATCCCTTATTCTGCTTACTTTACATACCGATACCTAGGCAAATTAGCCAGACATGCTAAATAAATAAGAATTTATATCATGCATAAACAGACTCATTCCAGGCAGATAATATAGATAAATAATAAAACGAAATATTAAATAATGATTAAAGAACCTGAATGCGTAATACAATAGTCTTGAACACTCCACCACAAGCCGGTAGGATTTGTTCTTGGATTCTTCAATTAAACAGTAAATTAAATCAAGGAAATAAAACTGGAATATAACGTAAGGTTAAATCCAGTATAAAGTTGCACAATAGTTTCCGGTGTAGAAACTATTATGCGAAAAATATCTAAAAGCTAAAACGGGAAAGGTAAATTTGCAAGGGAAAAAGAATGTAAAGCTTGCAAAAGAAATAAATAAAATAAACAATGTTAAGTGCTGGAAAAGAAAAAAAAAATAAGCAAAAGCGTGAAAAGAAAATTGGCAGAGCTTCGGCAATATGAGCGTGGAAAAACCGGAGAGACTTTTAGGTTTTTGAGATGGCTATTTATAATAGTGTTGGTAACTGCTTTCCGTTTCTCCCATTCTTCAACGTGGCTACATGCACGGCGTGGATATAGGAGACCAACTTCTCAACGTTCTTCTTCAAGTCTTTCTGAGGGCGTTACTTGCGCCAAAAAGGTAGTGGAATTGTGTGACGCTCGTCACACTATGTGTGACGTCCGTCACAAGGCTGTTTTGCGTGACGCTCGTCACGCACCCTGTGACGTCCGTCACAGGCACAGCGTTGGTGACTTGTGCGCTTTGGGCTGGGCTTTGGCATTTGGTCCCTTTTCTCTCCTTTTTGCACCTCCTTTTCTTCCATTTTCACTTGTTCTTCAAAATAGACTACCTGCGACAATTAGGAAGAAAATACCACGTAATATCTCATAAAATGCAGTAAACCGAAATAAACAGTCATAGAATTTAATGGAATTAAGTCCTAAAATATGATATAATTTCGTGTTATCAAACTCCCCCATACTTAGATCTTTGCTTGTCCTCAAGCAAAAATTCAGTATAGAAATCGTTTTCAAAAATTTAGCCCGGCGAAGTTTCAAAACACACATCAATTCGTAATAGGTTGCAAATGGATTTTGTTTAGAAGCAATTTTGAGTTTAGTCTTGACATCAACAACTACCGTTACAACTTAGATAACCCTACCTTATGCAAATCAGTTCAAGTACTGCCATTATAGCTATCCTAGTTCCTTTACTTTTATTTCACCCGCTTTCATTCTAGCGAAATCACATTAAGCCCTTTATCTTTTCGCGCACATAGTGGAGTAACCGGTTAGTGATTATGATCCGCTTTTAGCTAGAAGTTCTGGTACATAAGTCGGATAACTTCGTTATTCAGTCCATTGCAAATTGTGGGGGATCGAACCGTAGTCCGCCCTACCGAGTTCAGTACCAGATACCTACTGAACCAACTCATAATGGATTTTTCATATTGTGTTTTTGCATGATCTGCAACCTTTAGATTAAATGATCTGGTAAGGGTCACCTAATTTAATCAGTGCATTTCCTGATATATTCATATATTTTATGTTACTTTGGGAGTCATTCACTTATATTCATCGGTTCTCCACGTAGTTTGCTATTAAGATGGTGCTGACTTCTCGTATAAACTACTCGGGGGTTACTCTAAAGCTAAAAGTTCGAGGGATTTGTATAATAGATACTTATCCTGATCTAACATGTTGAGGTTCTCAGAGCGTTGTTATGGTAATGATTTTTTGTCTTGATTTCACTCAAGTTTTATAAAGTAAGCAACCTTTATACTTATTGGGTGTGTTAAAAAAATTTTTTTTTTTGTTATGGCTCAAGAAAATTGAGGGAATAGATAATAGAAATATTTCACACTCGGACCTTTTTTTTTTTTTTTTTTTTTTTTTTTTTTTTTTTTAGATAGTAAGAAAGGGAAATAACAATGAAAGGGAAGGTAACATACTTGAAAAATGGAAATAGGAAGAATATTGTTTCCCCCCCATACTTAAACTAAACATTGTCCTCAATGTTTTAAGGGAAAGAAATACATAATGGAAATGCAAAGAAAATAACAACTAAGGCTGCCTTCCGCCTCTGGTTCTTGGACCTGGTGATCTTTGACGTATGTCTAAGTTGTCGAACCTGCTAAACAACTCAGTAAACCGCTGGTCGGTTATGGCATTCCTAGCGTCTTGTTGCTGTTGCATTTGATGCATCATCTGCAGCATCTCGACATTCTGTGCCTGCATTCCATCGATAGCATCCATAATGTCGTCGTTGGTTGCAGGCCTTCTTCGTCGACGACGTTGGGAGGATGGGCCAGTTGCATTACCGGAAGGGTTGAGCGGGGCTGAATGTTGTGTAGGAGGATGATCACCTTGTTCCATTTCTTCAAACTCATCTGTTTGTGGGTTTGTTTGTAAAGGCTCAGTGGTTTCAGGAGCGTTTAGATCATAGAGGTGGCGGTCGGGGTTTGTGACATCAGTTAGGGCGATATTTGGTAGAACAACGCTTGGGACAGCCTGGTTGTTCACCATAAGATAATATCCTCCGCCTACTCTGTTTTTAATCAGGCGGCTGGAGCGGCAATAGCTGATATCCATAGACAGGGGAGGTAGGGATTCTAAAGTTTGGAGTTTATCCCCTAGGTTCAGGCCAAGTGCTATGGATGTTATTAATCCACCAATTATAAAGGGTTGCCGGCCTCTAGCACATAAGGTGCGGATATGATGAAAGAGAAAAGAGGCGGCGTTTACCTGAGTATCCGGTTCGAAGACGCATTGGAGGAAAAATAGCTCCTTTGAGTTGACCTTGCTGTTGTTTGGTCTTCCAAAAATTGTGTTTTGCAAGATGCGGATGAAGTACCGGATAGTGGGGTTATGTATATGGGAGAGAAGGAGTTCTTCCCAGTTGTAGGTATCTATACCGGTAATTTTCTTAAAAAGGCCAAAAACGCCAATTGTGTTCCAGTTTGAGTTTGGAGGGATTCTGGGGTGTACCTGACCTTCTATGGGAAATTGTAACATGGTACTCAATTGGTTTTGGGTTAAGGAGTACTCAGTGTTGAACATACGGAAGGTTGCGGTACCGGTTAAAAATTCGTCTTCACCGGCGGGAGTGGTGTAGTCGTATGAACTTAAGAATTCTAAGGTTAGGGATGGGTAGGTGGGTTGATTATGGAGTGTGTGACGCTCGTCACACAGTTCTTTTTGGCAGGGCATTCAGCAGCGCTTCACATAATTAATCTGGAGATGAATTTATTTTGATTATTTTGTTTTATTTGGTTTTTTTTTTAGATTGTTCTATTTAATTTAGCTAATTAATTTGTGTTGCATGCTATTCTATTTCTCATAATAATAATTTATTCTGAGTAACAGTAGAACAGTAGAGAACATAGCCATTGCATAAATTAAATAAATAAAAGCTTTAATAAAATTAACATAATGTAATACAGGAAGGGAAAACAATGAAATGAAAGGAAAATAAATGCGAACATGAATTCAAACAACATTAATGAAAAATCTAGCCTAAAACTAAATAACTTAGAAAGAAATAACTAAATTCCATCTATCTTCGGATCTCTGGCCGGAGGAGCAAAAGAGTTAACACGATGCCGTAACATACGTAACTGACTTGCCGTGTTGCTCATGTATTCTAGGACTTCATGCCTCAAGTTGTGGAAATCTTCCCTGAGGGCGTCTTGTTCTGACATCAAAGCTTCAATGACGGTTTTAATATCCGTTCCTGGCATATGATGTCGGAGATCAGGCATGGCTGATTCTTCGGTCGGAACAGGCTGAGGAGGGGGGTCAATATCATAGTAGCCGGAAGGTGTCTGAGGGTCAGATTCAGCTTGAGAGATATGGTCAACATAGTGCTCATAGTCATCACAAATCTCATAGTCCTGGATGGATTCAATGGATCCAGCAGGAGTTGGGGTTTCATTCAGGTTATAGAGCCAGTTCCTTTGGTTATGAACACTAGTTCTAGGATCGGGCATGGTGAATAGGCAGAGAACCTGGTTATCAATAATAAGCTCGAACTCATCAGACCCTATGTTTGCTATAAACATAGTGTTGAAGAGGAAGGGTATACTCATAGTAGTAATGCCACAAAAAGGGCTAAGGTCAAGCATAGGCTGACGTAATCCAATAGCATTACCTATCATAGTGATCAAACCGCCTATTCTAATGGGTGCTCGCTCATCCTGGATAAGGTGGTCCAAATTAGCTAACATAAAAGTAGCACCGTTTACTGGACGGTTCTGGGAAGCACAAAATATGATGAAGAGTTCATCACGTGAAACTGAAGTACTATTTGGCTTCTTCCCAAATAAAGTGTGGGTCAGGATCTTATGGAAATAGCGAAAAGCCGGGTTATGTATGTTTCCAGAGAGAAACTCATGTTCTTCGGGCTCACCATTTCCAGTCAGCTTACCCCAAAAGTGTTCAAGCTCTCTATATTCAAAAAGTTCTTCCTGGCTTACAGTGAATGTATCAAAGGAGGTAGGAAAACCCAAAAGGTTGGTGAAGTCTCTAATATTAAATTGGTACTCCATATTGAACATTCTGAACTGGATAAAACCTCTGCTAATTCCTTTTCCATGGCTGGGTAGATAGATTAATGAACTAAGGAATTCTAGTGTGAGTCTCCGGTAGGTGGTGAAGTGTCTCAGGATAGGGGAGGTCTCCCATCCTATCTGATTCAGCAAAAACAGGACACTCTGTCTCAGTCCAAGGGCAGTCATAGCCCAATCATCAGCATATAAACTAGGTAGCATCTCTCTAGCGGCTAGTTCTTCAAACTTTTGTTTCTGAGCCATTCCTCTGAACTTGATACCCATACGATCAGAATGTCCCATCTGGTTAGTGTTAGCTAGAGAAAAGAAACATGAGTTTAAGTCAGGATTTGGCCAAATGCCGAAAGAAGAAAAGAATTATTATATTATATATATATATAATATATATATATATTTTTTTTTTTTAATAAATCAATAATGAATACTAAATAGAAATTAAAAGAATAATTAAGAGAAAAATAGGGAAATGATAATAATAATAGAATAATAAAATAACAAATTAATTTGTGGGTTGTCTCCCACTAAGCGCTTTGTTTAAATGTCGCAAGCTCGACAAAGAAACTGTTAAATATAGTCTATGAGTCCTGGGGGCGTTTCGTCTAAGTGTAGAATTTGCGAATCCTCGTTGGTTTCCGCATAGTGATAATGTTTCAGACGTTGCCCGTTTACGGTGAACGGTTCTGTAGATTGTCCTTTTATTTCTACCGCTCCACTGGGAAAGATTTTAGTGATATGAAAAGGTCCTGACCATCTGGATCGTAGTTTTCCCGGGAATAACTTTAGTCTAGAGTTAAATAAAAGTACTGCGTCGCCTTGCTTGAAGATTTTCCTTGATATAAGCTTGTCATGCCATTGTTTTGTTCTTTCTTTATAGATTTTGGCATTTTCATAGGCGTCTCTTCTGAGTTCCTCTAATTCGTTTATGTCAAGGATTCTCTTTTCACCGGCGGCTTTATAATTCAAATTTAAATTTCTAATAGCCCAATAGGCTTTATGTTCTAATTCTACCGGGAGGTGACAGGATTTTCCATAAATGAGCTTAAATGGGGTCGTCCCTATGGGAGTTTTATAAGCAGTTCGGTATGCCCACAAAGCTTCTGGTAATTTCAATGACCAATCTTTCCTTGAAGTGGCGACCGTTTTTCTAGTATTTGCTTGATTTCTCTGTTAGATACTTCCACTTGTCCACTGGTTTGAGGGTGGTAAGGTGTTGCTATCCTATGTCTCACTCCATATTTAAGTAGTAGTTTTTCGAGTACCTTGGATATAAAGTGTGATCCACCATCACTGACTACTATTCTTGGGATGCCAAATCTCGGAAATATTATATTTTTAAAGAGTCTAGTTACTACTCGGGTGTCATTTGTTGGAGAAGCTATAGCTTCGATCCATTTTGATACGTAGTCAACTGCCACGAGTATGTATTTGTTACCGAAAGAGGATGGGAAAGGTCCCATGAAGTCTATCCCCCACACGTCAAAAATCTCTACTTCCAAAATACCTTTTTGTGGCATCTCGTCACGTCTAGATATGTTTCCCGTGCGTTGACATCTGTCACACTCCTTAATAGCCGCATGTACGTCCTTCCATATAGTTGGCCAATAAAAGCCAGCTTGTAGGATTTTAGAGCAGGTCTTGGATGTACTTGTGTGTCCACCATAAGGCGCAGAGTGACAGTGTTGGATTATATTTTCTACCTCTTCTTCGGGTATACATCGACGGAAAATACCATCGGGACCTCTTTTGAAAAGTAAGGGATCATCCCAGTAATAGTGTTTTATGTCGTGGAAGAATCGTTTCTTCTGCTGGTAAGATAAAGTAGGTGGAACTATTCCGGCAGCTAAATAATTGACTAGATCAGCGTACCATGGTGTGACAGATATAGCTAAGGTGGTTTCTACTTGCATGTCGGAGTTGTTCTCTTCCAAAGTAGCTATGAGTTTATCATACGAGAAATCATCATTAATGGATGTTCTTTCCGGTTCAAGGTTCTCAAGTCTAGAGAGGTGGTCTGCTACTACGTTTTCAGTTCCTTTCTTGTCCTTGATTTCTAAGTCGAATTCTTGTAGTAACAAGATCCATCTTAGGAGTCTAGGTTTAGCATCCTTTTTTGTTAAAAGGTACCTGATAGCAGCGTGATCAGTGTAAACTATTATTTTGGCTCCTACCAGGTAAGAACGAAATTTATCTAGCGCAAATACCACTGCTAGGAGTTCTTTCTCGGTTGTGGCATAATTCATCTGTGCTTCATCCAGGGTTCTGCTAGCGTAATATATAACGTGAAGCTTTTTATCCTTTCTTTGTCCTAAAACAGCACCTACAACATAATCACTGGCATCGCACATTATTTCGAATGGTTCATTCCAGTCTGGTGTCTGCATAATGGGTGCGGGGATCAATGCTTGTTTAAGAGTTTGAAATGCTTTTAAACAGTTATCGTCGAATATGAATTCAGCATCTTTCATCAACAGTCCGGTTAAGGGTTTAGTTATCTTAGAGAAGTCTTTGATGAATCGTCGGTAAAAACCGGCGTGTCCTAAAAAACTTCGTACTTCTCTCACAGTTCTTGGGGGTTGAAGATTTTCGATTACCTCTATTTTGGCTTTGTCTACTTCAATTCCTCTGTTCGAGATGATGTGTCCTAAAACAATGCCTTCTTGTACCATAAAGTGGCACTTTTCCCAATTAAGTACTAAGTTTACTTTTACACATCGCTCCAGAACTCTTTCCAGGTTTTCAAGGCATTCTTCGAAACTTTGTCCGTATACAGAAAAGTCATCCATAAATACTTCCATGATGTTTTCGAGAAAGTCGGCGAATATTGCCATCATGCATCTTTGAAAAGTTGCAGGGGCATTACACAGACCAAACGGCATTCGTCTATAAGCGAAGGTACCAAAAGGGCATGTGAATGTTGTCTTTTCTTGGTCATCAGGGTGAATTGGTATTTGAAAGAAGCCTGAATAACCGTCTAAATAACAGAAATGTGAATGTTTAGCTAATCGTTCTAACATTTGGTAATTGAATGGTAAAGGGAAATGATCTTTTCGGGTTGCTTTGTTTAGTTTCCTATAATCAATGCACATTCTCCATCCCGATTCGATTCGTTTAGTTATAGTTTCTCCTTTTTCGTTTTCAATAACGGTTATGCCTCCTTTCTTTGGTACGACGTGTACAGGACTAACCCATTTGCTATCAGATATAGGATATATAATACCTGCTTCCAATAACTTGGTTATTTCTTTCTTTACTACCTCACTTAGGATCGGATTTAGTCTTCTCTGGTGTTCCCTAGAGGTTTTACAGTCTTCTTCTAACATGATGCGGTGCATACAAATAGAAGGGCTTATTCCTTTAAGATCGGTGATGTGGTATCCTAGTGCGGTTGGATATTTTCTTAAGATATGTAGGAGTTTTTCTGTTTCGAGTCTTCCTAGATCTGCATTAACTATCACAGGTCGTTCAAGTTCTAAGTCTAGGAATTCATATCTCAGATTTTTGGGAAGTGTTTTCAAATCAGGGGTTGGTTTGTTAAGACACTGCGTAGGATCCGGTGTTATTGCTAGGTATTGTTTAGATTTGTCCTCTAGAAGATAGTCTGATGATTTGTCTTCTCCTGACTCTGCTTCTTTTATGCATTCATCGATGATATCCATGAAGTAACATGTATCTTCTATTGCAGGTGCTTTCAAGAATTGGGAAAGAATGAATTCAATTTTCTCTTCGCCTACTTCGAAGGTGAGTCGTCCTCGTTTTACGTCTATGATTGCACCGGCAGTTGCTAAGAATGGTCTTCCTAGTATAATAGGTGTCGTATCATCTTCTCTAATGTCCATAATTGTGAAGTCAGTGGGAATGTAAAACTGACCTATGCGTACGGGAACGTTTTCAAGGATTCCTACAGGATATTTGATGGAACGATCTGCTAATTGCACAGACATTTTGGTCGGTCTTAATTCTCCCATTTCCAGTTTCTTACATATGGATAAAGGCATAACGCTAATTCCGGCTCCTAAATCGCATAAGGCTTTGTCGATGACAAATTTTCCTATGTGACAGGGTATAGAGAAACTACCCGGATCCTTGAGTTTAGGGGGCATGTTTTGGATTATAGCGCTACATTCGGCAGGGAGTGTAACGGTTTCGCTATCCTCAAGTTTCCTTTTATTAGAAAGAATTTCTTTTAAGAATTTAGCATATGAGGGCATCTGCGTAATAGCTTCGGTAAACGGAATTGTAACGTTTAATTGTTTAAGGAGATCAACAAATTTTCTAAATTGGCCTACATCTTTGGTTTAACAAGCCTTTGAGGGTAAGGTATGGGTGGTTTGTAAGGTGGTGGAGGTACATAAGGTTCCTTCTTTTTAGGGTTTCCTTATTACTCTCTTCCTTTTCCTTAGGTTCACTTTCCTCAGTAGATTTCTTAAGGTTTTGGTTTTCTATCCTTGGGTCAGACGGTCCTTCCACTTCCGTTCCACTTCTCAATATAATTGCATGAGCTTGGCTTCTCGGATTGGGTTGGGGCTGTCCAGGGAATGTACCAGTTGGTGCAGCAGTAGGTGCTTGTTGTTGAGCTACTTGAGATATTTGCGTTTCCAGCATTTTGTTATGGGTAGCCAGGGCATCTACTTTGCTTGCTAGTTGTTTAAGTTGTTCGCCAGTGTGTATGTTCTGGTTTAAGAAATCTTTATTGGTTTGTTGTTGGGAAGCTATAAAGTTTTCCATCATGATTTCCAAGTTGGATTTTCTAGGGGTATTATTGTTAGGATTCGGTTTCTGATATCCCGGAGGTATAGATGGGGCTTGACTTGGAGACTGTCCAGGTGCGTATAAAGCATTATTACTCTTATATGAGAAGTTTGGACGGTTCTTCCAATTGGGTTATAGGTATTCGAATAGGGGCTTCCTTGAGCATAGTTTACTTGCTCTGCTTGGATTCCAGTCAAGAGTTGACATTCCGCAGGAGTGTGGCCTTGGATTCCACAGACCTCGCAATTCTGAGTTATAGCAACCACGGCGGCTGGAGGTGATACGTTTAAACTTTCAATTTTCTGGACCAAAGCATCCACTTTTGCATTGACGTGATCAAGGTTACTTATCTCGTACATGCCAGTTTTCGGTTGAGGTTTTTCCACCGTTGTTCGTTCGGTTCCCCACTGATAGTGGTTTTGGGCCATGCTCTCGATAAGCTGGTAAGCATCAGCGTAAGGTTTGTTCATTAGTGCACCACCTGCAGCGGCGTCTATTGTTAACCTTGTGTTGTATAAGAGACCATTATAAAATGTGTGAATTACTAACCAGTCTTCCAAACCATGGTGTGGGCAAAGTCTCATCATGTCTTTGTATCTTTCCCATGCTTCGAAAAGAGACTCGTTGTCTTTCTGTTTAAATCCGTTTATCTGGGCTCTTAACATAGCTGTTTTGCTTGGCGGAAAATATCGGGCAAGAAAAACTTTCTTCAACTCGTTCCATGTGGTGACTGAGTTGGAAGGAAGAGATTGAAGCCATCTTCTAGCGCTATCTCTTAATGAGAAAGGAAAAAGACGAAGTCGAATTGCCTCTGAAGTGACACCATTAGCTTTAACAGTATCAGCGTATTGGACAAATACGGATAAATGAAGGTTTTTGGATCTTCGGTAAGATTTCCAGAGAATTGGTTCTGTTGCACAGCCTGCAACAACGAAGGTTTAAGTTCAAAGTTGTTTGCTTCGATTGCGGGCGGAGCAATACTTGAATGCGGTTCATCTTGCGATGGAGCGGCGTAATCTCTAAGAGCACGAGCTGGTTCTGCCATCTCGGTTAAAGAAGGAAAATCTTTGAGATCAGGAAGGTCTATAGGAGGGAGATTGTTTTCAGCACGATATTCCCGAATTCGTCGTAAGACTCGGAGATATAGTTTGATATCGTTGATTCGTAAATAGAGCGGTTCGCCTTGAGAGCGAGTGCGTGGCATACAAATCAACGAAAGAAAGAAAATAGAAGGAAAAGAAACCTTAGTCTCTACAGCGTAACGGAAGAGTTACGATATCGATTGAATAAAAGTCCCCGGCAACGGCGCCAAAAACTTGATCGCTCAACTGGGTGAGTCGAGAATGGGATACAAACTGCAAGTGCACAGTTCTATCGCGTAGTTTTAAAAGATATCGATCCCACAGGGACTTATGAATCGATATACCGTTATCTAAGGTTACTACGTAAATCTAAGGTGAAAATGTTTGATTGTTTGGGAAAAAACTAAGAGCTAAACTAATATCTAGATTAAATATTAATAAAACGGATATCGGTATGTAGTTCGTCAAAACTAGGGAATCAAGTCTTTGTCGATTTCTTGATTTTAAAATGAATCGTTTCGGTTAACTTTATTGGTTAAAGGTCTATCTCAAACTCTCGCTCTGTTGAATAAACCATGATTTTATATTAATGTTGCTGTCACTTATAATTAAGTCAAAAACCATATTTTGAAAGCAATAAAGTTGCAGAAACTCTTTTAAGAAAATACTGACCGTTTTAAACACCCTTATCTCAAACTCTCGCTCTGTTGACTTAGGTTATATAATTAAATCCAAATGCTTAACTCTCGTCCTCACATTCAATCTTTAAAAATACTTTTGGAAAAGGTCAGAATTTAATTAACTCTAAAACTTGCTCTCGCCCTGATCTAGAATTAATGCCTAACTTACACTGTCCAGTTAAAATCTCAAACTCTCGCTCTATTGATTTTAACTTCTTTATGTCTTTTACTTTTGTAAAAAATCTTGTTATTAAACCTGTAAGTTGAGACCGTAAAAAGATTGATTTTGATTTTAAGTTTAGATAGACCGACTCAGTCTTGATCCCTTATTCTGCTTACTTTACATACCGATACCTAGGCAAATTAGCCAGACATGCTAAATAAATAAGAATTTATATCATGCATAAACAGACTCATTCCAGGCAGATAATATAGATAAATAATAAAACGAAATATTAAATAATGATTAAAGAACCTGAATGCGTAATACAATAGTCTTGAACACTCCACCACAAGCCGGTAGGATTTGTTCTTGGATTCTTCAATTAAACAGTAAATTAAATCAAGGAAATAAAACTGGAATATAACGTAAGGTTAAATCCAGTATAAAGTTGCACAATAGTTTCCGGTGTAGAAACTATTATGCGAAAAATATCTAAAAGCTAAAACGGGAAAGGTAAATTTGCAAGGGAAAAAGAATGTAAAGCTTGCAAAAGAAATAAATAAAATAAACAATGTTAAGTGCTGGAAAAGAAAAAAAAATAAGCAAAAGCGTGAAAAGAAAATTGGCAGAGCTTCGGCAATATGAGCGTGGAAAAACCGAGAGACTTTTAGGTTTTTGAGATGGCTATTTATAATAGTGTTGGTAACTGCTTTCCGTTTCTCCCATTCTTCAACGTGGCTACATGCACGGCGTGGATATAGGAGACCAACTTCTCAACGTTCTTCTTCAAGTCTTTCTGAGGGCGTTACTTGCGCCAAAAAGGTAGTGGAATTGTGTGACGCTCGTCACACTATGTGTGACGTCCGTCACAAGGCTGTTTTGCGTGACGCTCGTCACGCACCCTGTGACGTCCGTCACAGGCACAACGTTGGTGACTTGTGCGCTTTGGGCTGGGCTTTGGCATTTGGTCCCTTTTCTCTCCTTTTTGCACCTCCTTTTCTTCCATTTTCACTTGTTCTTCAAAATAGACTACCTGCGACAATTAGGAAGAAAATACCACGTAATATCTCATAAAATGCAGTAAACCGAAATAAACAGTCATAGAATTTAATGGAATTAAGTCCTAAAATATGATATAATTTCGTGTTATCAAACTCCCCCATACTTAGATCTTTGCTTGTCCTCAAGCAAAAATTCAGTATAGAAATCGTTTTCAAAAATTTAGCCCGGCGAAGTTTCAAAACACACATCAATTCGTAATAGGTTGCAAATGGATTTTGTTTAGAAGCAATTTTGAGTTTAGTCTTGACATCAACAACTACCGTTACAACTTAGATAACCCTACCTTATGCAAATCAGTTCAAGTACTGCCATTATAGCTATCCTAGTTCCTTTACTTTTATTTCACCCGCTTTCATTCTAGCGAAATCACATTAAGCCCTTTATCTTTTCGCGCACATAGTGGAGTAACCGGTTAGTGATTATGATCCGCTTTTAGCTAGAAGTTCTGGTACATAAGTCGGATAACTTCGTTATTCAGTCCATTGCAAATTGTGGGGGATCGAACCGTAGTCCGCCCTACCGAGTTCAGTACCAGATACCTACTGAACCAACTCATAATGGATTTTTCATATTGTGTTTTTGCATGATCTGCAACCTTTAGATTAAATGATCTGGTAAGGGTCACCTAATTTAATCAGTGCATTTCCTGATATATTCATATATTTTATGTTACTTTGGGAGTCACTCACTTATATTCATCGGTTCTCCACGTAGTTTGCTATTAAGATGGTGCTGACTTCTCGTATAAACTACTCGGGGGTTACTCTAAAGCTAAAAGTTTGAGGGATTTGTATAATAGATACTTATCCTGATCTAACATGTTGAGGTTCTCAGAGCGTTGTTATGGTAATGATTTTTTGTCTTGATTTCACTCAAGTTTTATAAAGTAAGCAACCTTTATACTTATTGGGTGTGTTAAAAAAATTTTTTTTTTTTGTTATGGCTCAAGAAAATTGAGGGAATAGATAATAGAAATATTTCACACTCGGACTTTTTTTTTTTTTTTTTTTTTTTTTTTTTTTTTAGATAGTAAGAAAGGGAAATAACAATGAAAGGGAAGGTAACATACTTGAAAAATGGAAATAGGAAGAATATTGTTTCCCCCCATACTTAAACTAAACATTGTCCTCAATGTTTTAAGGGAAAGAAATACATAATGGAAATGCAAAGAAAATAACAACTAAGGCTGCCTTCCGCCTCTGGTTCTTGGACCTGGTGATCTTTGACGTATGTCTAAGTTGTCGAACCTGCTAAACAACTCAGTAAACCGCTGGTCGGTTATGGCATTCCTAGCGTCTTGTTGCTGTTGCATTTGATGCATCATCTGCAGCATCTCGACATTCTGTGCCTGCATTCCATCGATAGCATCCATAATGTCGTCGTTGGTTGCAGGCCTTCTTCGTCGACGACGTTGGGAGGATGGGCCAGTTGCATTACCGGAAGGGTTGAGCTGGGCTGAATGTTGTGTAGGAGGATGATCACCTTGTTCCATTTCTTCAAACTCATCTGTTTGTGGGTTTGTTTGTAAAGGCTCGGTGGTTTCAGGAGCGTTTAGATCATAGAGGTGGCGGTCGGGGTTTGTGACATCAGTTAGGGAGATATTTGGTAGAACAACGCTTGGGACAGCCTGGTTGTTCACCATAAGATAATATCCTCCGCCTACTCTGTTTTTAATCAGGCGGCTGGAGCGGCAATAGCTGATATCCATAGACAGGGGAGGTAGGGATTCTAAAGTTTGGAGTTTATCCCCTAGGTTCAGGCCAAGTGCTATGGATGTTATTAATCCACCAATTATAAAGGGTTGTCGGCCTCTAGTACATAAGGTGCGGATATGATGAAAGAGAAAAGAGGCGGCGTTTACCTGAGTATCCGGTTCGAAGACGCATTGGAGGAAAAATAGCTCCTTTGAGTTGACCTTGCTGTTGTTTGGTCTTCCAAAAATTGTGTTTTGCAAGATGCGGATGAAGTACCGGATAATGGGGTTATGTATATGGGAGAGAAGGAGTTCTTCCCAGTTGTAGGTATCTATACCGGTAATTTTCTTAAAAAGGCCAAAAACGCCAATTGTGTTCCAGTTTGAGTTTGGAGGGATTCTGGGGTGTACCTGACCTTCTATGGGAAATTGTAACATGGTACTCAATTGGTTTGGGTTAAGGAGTACTCGGTGTTGAACATACGGAAGGTTGCGGTACCGGTTAAAAATTCGTCTTCACCGGCGGGAGTGGTGTAGTCGTATGAACTTAAGAATTCTAAGGTTAGGGATGGGTAGGTGGGTTGATTATGGAGTGTGTGACGCTCGTCACACAGTTCTTTTTGGCAGGGCATTCAGCAGCGCTTCACATAATTAATCTGGAGATGAATTTATTTTGATTATTTTGTTTTATTTGGTTTTTTTTTTAGATTGTTCTATTTAATTTAGCTAATTAATTTGTGTTGCATGCTATTCTATTTCTCATAATAATAATTTATTCTGAGTAACAGTAGAACAGTAGAGAACATAGCCATTGCATAAATTAAATAAATAAAAGCTTTATAAAAATTAACATAATGTAATACAGGAAGGGAAAACAATGAAATGAAAGGAAAATAAATGCGAACATGAATTCAAACAACATTAATGAAAAATCTAGCCTAAAACTAAATAACTTAGAAAGAAATAACTAAATTCCATCTATCTTCGGATCTCTGGCCGGAGGAGCAAAAGAGTTAACACGATGCCGTAACATACGTAACTGACTTGCCGTGTTGCTCATGTATTCTAGGACTTCATGCCTCAAGTTGTGGAAATCTTCCCTGAGGGCGTCTTGTTATGACATCAAAGCTTCAATGACGGTTTTAATATCCGTTCCTGGCATATGATGTCGGAGATCAGGCATGGCTGATTCTTCGGTCGGAACAGGCTGAGGAGGGGGGTCAATATCATAGTAGCCGGAAGGTGTCTGAGGGTCAGATTCAGCTTGAGAGATATGGTCAACATAGTGCTCATAGTCATCACAAATCTCATAGTCCTGGATGGATTCAGTGGATCCAGCAGGAGTTGGGGTTTCATTCAGGTTATAGAGCCAGTTCCTTTGGTTATGAACACTAGTTCTAGGATCGGGCATGGTGAATAGGCAGAGAACCTGGTTATCAATAATAAGCTCGAACTCATCAGACCCTATGTTTGCTATAAACATAGTGTTGAAGAGGAAGGGTATACTCATAGTAGTAATGCCACAAAAAGGGCTAAGGTCAAGCATAGGCTGACGTAATCCAATAGCATTACCTATCATAGTGATCAAACCGCCTATTCTAATGGGTGCTCGCTCATCCTGGATAAGGTGGTCCAAATTAGCTAACATAAAAGTAGCACCGTTTACTGGACGGTTATGGGAAGCACAAAATATGATGAAGAGTTCATCACGTGAAACTGAAGTACTATTTGGCTTCTTCCCAAATAAAGTGTGGGTCAGGATCTTATGGAAATAGCGAAAAGCCGGGTTATGTATGTTTCCAGAGAGAAACTCATGTTCTTCGGGCTCATCATTTCCAGTCAGCTTACCCCAAAAGTGTTCAAGCTCTCTATATTCAAAAAGTTCTTCCTGGCTTACAGTGAATGTATCAAAGGAGGTAGGAAAACCAAAAGGTTGGTGAAGTCTCTAATATTAAATTGGTACTCCATATTGAACATTCTGAACTGGATAAAACCTCTGCTAATTCCTTTTCCATGGCTGGGTAGATAGATTAATGAACTAAGGAATTCTAGTGTGAGTCTCCGGTAGGTGGTGAAGTGTCTCAGGATAGGGGAGGTCTCCCATCCTATCTGATTCAGCAAAAACAGGACACTCTGTCTCAGTCCAAGGGCAGTCATAGCCCAATCATCAGCATATAAACTAGGTAGCATCTCTCTAGCGGCTAGTTCTTCAAACTTTTGTTTCTGAGCCATTCCTCTGAACTTGATACCCATACGATCAGAATGTCCCATCTGGTTAGTGTTAGCTAGAGAAAAGAAACATGAGTTTAAGTCAGGATTTGGCCAAATGCCGAAAGAAGAAAAGAATTATTATTATTATATATATATATTTTTTTTTTTTTTTTAATAAATCAATAATGAATACTAAATAGAAATTAAAAGAATAATTAAGAGAAAAATAGGGAAATGATAATAATAATAGAATAATAAAATAACAAATTAATTTGTGGGTTGTCTCCCACTAAGCGCTTTGTTTAAATGTCGCAAGCTCGACAAAGAAACTGTTAAATATAGTCTATGAGTCCTGGGGGCGTTTCGTCTAAGTGTAGAATTTGCGAATCCTCGTTGGTTTCCGCATAGTGATAATGTTTCAGACGTTGCCCGTTTACGGTGAACGGTTCTGTAGATTGTCCTTTTATTTCTACCGCTCCACTGGGAAAGATTTTAGTGATATGAAAAGGTCCTGACCATCTGGATCGTAGTTTTCCCGGGAATAACTTTAGTCTAGAGTTAAATAAAAGTACTGCGTCGCCTTGCTTGAAGATTTTCCTTGATATACGCTTGTCATGCCATTGTTTTGTTCTTTCTTTATAGATTTTGGCATTTTCATAGGCGTCTCTTCTGAGTTCCTCTAATTCGTTTATGTCAAGGATTCTCTTTTCACCGGCGGCTTTATAATTCAAATTTAAATTTCTAATAGCCCAATAGGCTTTATGTTCTAATTCTACCGGGAGGTGACAGGATTTTCCATAAATGAGCTTAAATGGGGTCGTCCCTATGGGAGTTTTATAAGCAGTTCGGTATGCCCACAAAGCTTCTGGTAATTTCAATGACCAATCTTTCCTTGAAGTGGCGACCGTTTTTTCTAGTATTTGCTTGATTTCTCTGTTAGATACTTCCACTTGTCCACTGGTTTGAGGGTGGTAAGGTGTTGCTATCCTATGTCTCACTCCATATTTAAGTAGTAGTTTTTCGAGTACCTTGGATATAAAGTGTGATCCACCATCACTGACTACTATTCTTGGGATGCCAAATCTCGGAAATATTATATTTTTAAAGAGTCTAGTTACTACTCGGGTGTCATTTGTTGGAGAAGCTATAGCTTCGATCCATTTTGATACGTAGTCAACTGCCACGAGTATGTATTTGTTACCGAAAGAGGATGGGAAAGGTCCCATGAAGTCTATCCCCCACACGTCAAAAATCTCTACTTCCAAAATACCTTTTTGTGGCATCTCGTCACGTCTAGATATGTTTCCCGTGCGTTGACATCTGTCACACTCCTTAATAGCCGCATGTACGTCCTTCCATATAGTTGGCCAATAAAAGCCAGCTTGTAGGATTTTAGAGCAGGTCTTGGATGTACTTGTGTGTCCACCATAAGGCGCAGAGTGACAGTGTTGGATTATATTTTCTACCTCTTCTTCGGGTATACATCGACGGAAAATACCATCGGGACCTCTTTTGAAAAGTAAGGGATCATCCCAGTAATAGTGTTTTATGTCGTGGAAGAATCGTTTCTTCTGCTGGTAAGATAAAGTAGGTGGAACTATTCCGGCAGCTAAATAATTGACTAGATCAGCGTACCATGGTGTGACAGATATAGCTAAGGTGGTTTCTACTTGCATGTCGGAGTTGTTCTCTTCCAAAGTAGCTATGAGTTTATCATACGAGAAATCATCATTAATGGATGTTCTTTCCGGTTCAAGGTTCTCAAGTCTAGAGAGGTGGTCTGCTACTACGTTTTCAGTTCCTTTCTTGTCCTTGATTTCTAAGTCGAATTCTTGTAGTAACAAGATCCATCTTAGGAGTCTAGGTTTAGCATCCTTTTTGTTAAAAGGTACCTGATAGCAGCGTGATCAGTGTAAACTATTATTTTGGCTCCTACCAGGTAAGAACGAAATTTATCTAGCGCAAATACCACTGCTAGGAGTTCTTTCTCGGTTGTGGCATAATTCATCTGTGCTTCATCCAGGGTTCTGCTAGCGTAATATATAACGTGAAGCTTTTTATCCTTTCTTTGTCCTAAAACAGCACCTACAGCATAATCACTGGCATCGCACATTATTTCGAATGGTTCATTCCAGTCTGGTGTCTGCATAATGGGTGCGGAGATCAATGCTTGTTTAAGAGTTTGAAATGCTTTTAAACAGTTATCGTCGAATATGAATTCAACATCTTTCATCAACAGTCCGGTTAAGGGTTTAGTTATCTTAGAGAAGTCTTTGATGAATCGTCGGTAAAAACCGGCGTGTCCTAAAAAACTTCGTACTTCTCTCACAGTTCTTGGGGGTTGAAGATTTTCGATTACCTCTATTTTGGCTTTGTCTACTTCAATTCCTCTGTTCGAGATGATGTGTCCTAAAACAATGCCTTCTTGTACCATAAAGTGGCACTTTTCCCAATTAAGTACTAAGTTTACTTTTACACATCGCTCCAGAACTCTTTCTAGGTTTTCAAGGCATTCTTCGAAACTTTGTCCGTATACAGAAAAGTCATCCATAAATACTTCCATGATGTTTTCGAGAAAGTCGGCGAATATTGCCATCATGCATCTTTGAAAAGTTGCAGGGGCATTACACAGACCAAACGGCATTCGTCTATAAGCGAAGGTACCAAAAGGGCATGTGAATGTTGTCTTTTCTTGGTCATCAGGGTGAATTGGTATTTGAAAGAAGCCTGAATAACCGTCTAAATAACAGAAATGTGAATGTTTAGCTAATCGTTCTAACATTTGGTCAATGAATGGTAAAGGGAAATGATCTTTTCGGGTTGCTTTGTTTAGTTTCCTATAATCAATGCACATTCTCCATCCCGATTCGATTCGTTTAGTTATAGTTTCTCCTTTTTCGTTTTCAATAACGGTTATGCCTCCTTTCTTTGGTACGACGTGTACAGGACTAACCCATTTGCTATCAGATATAGGATATATAATACCTGCTTCCAATAACTTGGTTATTTCTTTCTTTACTACCTCACTTAGGATCGGATTTAGTCTTCTCTGGTGTTCCCTAGAGGTTTTACAGTCTTCTTCTAACATGATGCGGTGCATACAAATAGAAGGGCTTATTCCTTTAAGATCGGTGATGTGGTATCCTAGTGCGGTTGGATATTTTCTTAAGATATGTAGGAGTTTTTCTGTTTCGAGTCTTCCTAGATCTGCATTAACTATCACAGGTCGTTCAAGTTCTAAGTCTAGGAATTCATATCTCAGATTTTTGGGAAGTGTTTTCAAATCAGGGGTTGGTTTGTTAAGACACTGCGTAGGATCCGGTGTTATTGCTAGGTATTGTTTAGATTTGTCCTCTAGAAGATAGTCTGATGATTTGTCTTCTCCTGACTCTGCTTCTTTTATGCATTCATCGATGATATCCATGAAGTAACATGTATCTTCTATTGCAGGTGCTTTCAAGAATTGGGAAAGAATGAATTCAATTTTCTCTTCGCCTACTTCGAAGGTGAGTCGTCCTCGTTTTACGTCTATGATTGCACCGGCAGTTGCTAAGAATGGTCTTCCTAGTATAATAGGTGTCGTATCATCTTCTCTAATGTCCATAATTGTGAAGTCAGTGGGAATGTAAAACTGACCTATGCGTACGGGAACGTTTTCAAGGATTCCTACAGGATATTTGATGGAACGATCTGCTAATTGCACAGACATTTTGGTCGGTCTTAATTCTCCCATTTCCAGTTTCTTAGATATGGATAAAGGCATAACGCTAATTCCGGCTCCTAAATCGCATAAGGCTTTGTCGATGACAAATTTTCCTATGTGACAGGGTATAGAGAAACTACCCGGATCCTTGAGTTTAGGGGGCATGTTTTGGATTATAGCGCTACATTCGGCAGGGAGTGTAACGGTTTCGCTATCCTCAAGTTTCCTTTTATTAGAAAGAATTTCTTTTAAGAATTTAGCATATGAGGGCATCTGCATAATAGCTTCGGTAAACGGAATTGTAAAGTTTAATTGTTTAAGGAGATCAACAAATTTTCTAAATTGGCCTACATCTTTGGTTTTAACAAGCCTTTGAGGGTAAGGTATGGGTGGTTTGTAAGGTGGTGGAGGTACATAAGGTTCCTTCTTTTCTAGGGTTTCCTTATTACTCTCTTCCTTTTCCTTAGGTTCACTTTCCTCAGTAGATTTCTTAAGGTTTTGGTTTTCTATCCTTGGGTCAGACGGTCCTTCCACTTCCGTTCCACTTCTCAATATAATTGCATGAGCTTGGCTTCTCGGATTGGGTTGGGGCTGTCCAGGGAATGTACCAGTTGGTGCAGCAGTAGGTGCTTGTTGTTGAGCTACTTGAGATATTTGCGTTTCCAGCATTTTGTTATGGGTAGCCAGGGCATCTACTTTGCTTGCTAGTTGTTTAAGTTGTTCGCCAGTGTGTATGTTCTGGTTTAAGAAATCTTTATTGGTTTGTTGTTGGGAAGCTATAAAGTTTTCCATCATGATTTCCAAGTTGGATTTTCTAGGGGTATTATTGTTAGGATTCGGTTTCTGATATCCCGGAGGTATAGATGGGGCTTGACTTGGAGACTGTCCAGGTGCGTATAAAGCATTATTACTCTTATATGAGAAGTTTGGACGGTTCTTCCAATTTGGGTTATAGGTATTCGAATAGGGGCTTCCTTGAGCATAGTTTACTTGCTCTGCTTGGATTCCAGTCAAGAGTTGACATTCCGCAGGAGTGTGGCCTTGGATTCCACAGACCTCGCAATTCTGAGTTATAGCAACCACGGCGGCTGGAGGTGATACGTTTAAACTTTCAATTTTCTGGACCAAAGCATCCACTTTTGCATTGACGTGATCAAGGTTACTTATCTCGTACATGCCAGTTTTCGGTTGAGGTTTTTCCACCGTTGTTCGTTCGGTTCCCCACTGATAGTGGTTTTGGGCCATGCTCTCGATAAGCTGGTAAGCATCAGCGTAAGGTTTGTTCATTAGTGCACCACCTGCAGCGGCGTCTATTGTTAACCTTGTGTTGTATAAGAGACCATTATAAAATGTGTGAATTACTAACCAGTCTTCCAAACCATGGTGTGGGCAAAGTCTCATCATGTCTTTGTATCTTTCCCATGCTTCGAAAAGAGACTCGTTGTCTTTCTGTTTAAATCCGTTTATCTGGGCTCTTAACATAGCTGTTTTGCTTGGCGGAAAATATCGAGCAAGAAAAACTTTCTTCAACTTGTTCCATGTGGTGACTGAGTTGGAAGGAAGAGATTGAAGCCATCTTCTAGCGCTATCTCTTAATGAGAAAGGAAAAAGACGAAGTCGAATTGCCTCTGAAGTGACACCATTAGCTTTAACAGTATCAGCGTATTGGACAAATACGGATAAATGAAGGTTTGGATCTTCGGTAAGATTTCCAGAGAATTGGTTCTGTTGCACAGCCTGCAACAACGAAGGTTTAAGTTCAAAGTTGTTTGCTTCGATTGCGGGCGGAGCAATACTTGAATGCGGTTCATCTTGCGATGGAGCGGCGTAATCTCTAAGAGCACGAGCTGGTTCTGCCATCTCGGTTAAAGAAGGAAAATCTTTGAGATCAGGAAGGTCTATAGGAGGGAGATTGTTTTCAGCACGATATTCCCGAATTCGTCGTAAGACTCGGAGATATAGTTCGATATCGTTGATTCGTAAATAGAGCGGTTCGCCTTGAGAGCGAGTGCGTGGCATACAAATCAACGAAAGAAAGAAAATAGAAGGAAAAGAAACCTTAGTCTCTACAGCGTAACGGAAGAGTTACGATATCGATTGAATAAAAGTCCCCGGCAACGGCGCCAAAAACTTGATCGCTCAACTGGGTGAGTCGAGAATGGGATACAAACTGCAAGTGCACAGTTCTATCGCGTAGTTTTAAAAGATATCGATCCCACAGGGACTTATGAATCGATATACCGTTATCTAAGGTTACTACGTAAATCTAAGGTGAAAATGTTTGATTGTTTGGGAAAAAACTAAGAGCTAAACTAATATCTAGATTAAATATTAATAAAACGGATATCGGTATGTAGTTCGTCAAAACTAGGGAATCAAGTCTTTGTCGGTTTCTTGATTTTAAAATGAATCGTTTCGGTTAACTTTATTGGTTAAAGGTCCTATCTCAAACTCTCGCTCTGTTGAATAAACCATGATTTTATATTAATGTTGCTGTCACTTATAATTAAGTCAAAAACCATATTTTGAAAGCAATAAAGTTGCAGAAACTCTTTTTAAGAAAATACTGACCGTTTTAAACACCCTTATCTCAAACTCTCGCTCTGTTGACTTAGGTTATATAATTAAATCCAAATGCTTAACTCTCGTCCTCACATTCAATCTTTAAAAATACTTTTTGGAAAAGGTCAGAATTTAATTAACTCTAAAACTTGCTCTCGCCCTGATCTAGAATTAATGCCTAACTTACACTGTCCAGTTAAAATCTCAAACTCTCGCTCTATTGATTTTAACTTCTTTATGTCTTTTACTTTTGTAAAAAATCTTGTTATTAAACCTGTAAGTTGAGACCGTAAAAAGATTGATTTTGATTTTAAGTTTAGATAGACCGACTCAGTCTTGATCCCTTATTCTGCTTACTTTACATACCGATACCTAGGCAAATTAGCCAGACATGCTAAATAAATAAGAATTTATATCATGCATAAACAGACTCATTCCAGGCAGATAATATAGATAAATAATAAAACGAAATATTAAATAATGATTAAAGAACCTGAATGCGTAATACAATAGTCTTGAACACTCCACCACAAGCCGGTAGGATTTGTTCTTGGATTCTTCAATTAAACAGTAAATTAAATCAAGGAAATAAAACTGGAATATAACGTAAGGTTAAATCCAGTATAAAGTTGCACAATAGTTTCCGGTGTAGAAACTATTATGCGAAAAATATCTAAAAGCTAAAACGGGAAAGGTAAATTTGCAAGGGAAAAAGAATGTAAAGCTTGCAAAAGAAATAAATAAAATAAACAATGTTAAGTGCTGGAAAAGAAAAAAAAATAAGCAAAAGCGTGAAAAGAAAATTGGCAGAGCTTCGGCAATATGAGCGTGGAAAAACCGGAGAGACTTTTAGGTTTTTGAGATGGCTATTTATAATAGTGTTGGTAACTGCTTTCCGTTTCTCCCATTCTTCAACGTGGCTACATGCACGGCGTGGATATAGGAGACCAACTTCTCAACGTTCTTCTTCAAGTCTTTCTGAGGGCGTTACTTGCGCCAAAAAGGTAGTGGAATTGTGTGACGCTCGTCACACTATGTGTGACGTCCGTCACAAGGCTGTTTTGCGTGACGCTCGTCACGCACCCTGTGACGTCCGTCACAGGCACAGCGTTGGTGACTTGTGCGCTTTGGGCTGGGCTTTGGCATTTGGTCCCTTTTCTCTCCTTTTTGCACCTCCTTTTCTTCCATTTTCACTTGTTCTTCAAAATAGACTACCTGCGACAATTAGGAAGAAAATACCACGTAATATCTCATAAAATGCAGTAAACCGAAATAAACAGTCATAGAATTTAATGGAATTAAGTCCTAAAATATGATATAATTTCGTGTTATCACCTGGCCATTCGAATTTGTGTTTAGCGCTCAAACCAGCGAATCACGCCGTGCCACGCCATTTAGTAATACGGCGCGTTTTGACCCTGGCCTAGCTTAATTACAATAATGCCACGCGGTTTAATTAAATTCATTTAAATCATTAAATAATTATTTCATTTCACCAATAAACTTCAAAAAATCATAATTTAATCATGGATTATCCAAATTGCATGGGGATTTTTGTGTTAATCTCCAAATTTTCTCTAGTTTTTTTTAGGTATGATAACAAATGTTGTGCCTGGTGATTTTTTGGTTTTGCCTAGGGATCTTTGACATGTATGCTATATGTGTATGTTTTACCATTTCCTTCATAAAATGATGATGCCTTATCCAAAATGTGTGAAATTTTATAGGCATGTTCTTGACTCTTTCCTGGTGATTTTGATGTATAGTTTGCTAATTTTGAGTTTCTGGTTAGGGAGATATGATGTGCTCAAATTGAGTGTGATAATGTGTGTCACACTATGTTATGTCAACTTCATGAATTTTGTTTCTATGCCTATGCTTTGCCATTTGCTCCCAATTTTTGCATGAGATACCATCTGTATGTCTTGTATCACCATGATTTTTTGTAGTATTTGTTGAGCCATTTCCTATTTGATTGGGATTTTTGTTTGCTGTTTAGTCATTTTAGGGTTTTTCTTGAGTGATTAACTTCCATGCCTTGTGAAATTCTCATACCTTATCATATGAAGATGAAATTTGGTGGAGGGGTTATTAACATGTTTAAATTCATCTTGGCTTTGGACCAATTCATTTATCATTTGTTGTCACTGTTTTACACTTGCTTGAAGTTGACACACACTTTGTGACCTAGTTTGGATTGATTTTTGCATGTCCTGACTTCTTGAATTTAATTTCACTACTTCCTCTTGGCCAAATAGCATGAAATTTGATAAGAAGCTCATTCAATGTGTTCTCTTTAGGCTGGAATTGTTATGGAATTTATTGAGATGTTTTGGTATTTGTTTGATGGAAATCATTCTGTTTGCTCATATGTGGTTCACACTTGCCTAGTTTGACTTAAATTGTGCATGAAATGGATTTGGTGCATAGTCTTGATGTGAGACCAATTGGATTCTCTTCTTAATTGATTTATCTTGGTTTTGATCATTTTTCACTTGCTGTTTGGGATTTTTCATCTCCTTTTGGCCCTAGTCTTGGACTAGTGGCTTGTGATCTCACTTTTGAGTTGTGTTTCAGGTTAATAGCACAAATGGCCTTTGCTTGATGGTGTGCTTCCATTGGACTTGATTTGTGACTTGTGTATAGCTAATTTTGACTTTGTTTTTCAGGGATTGATACTTGAGTTTGAGCCTTAATGGCTTGCACCTTTGTGCGTTGGCTTGTGTTTGTCTATGTATAGTTAATCGTGAACCATTTGCTGTTTAATTCTGTGATTGGTATACTGATTGTATTTGATTGATTTCAGGTACATTAGTTGCTAATATTGCTTTGCTTTGCTTGATAAGCAATTTGCATTGAGGTATAACATTCTTGTCTCCATGTAGTCTGGAAGACCTGGCTTGTTACCTAGCCAGGCACCTGTCTGAAGTCCTCCTTAAGAGGCGATGTTTGTGCTTGTTTATTTTTGTCCCCAAGCTGGTAAAGACCTCTATGAGGCAATTGGCGGATAAGAGAGATATGCAATCTATCTCCCGCTCTTCTATTGAGTCATCCCTCTGCTCACACCAATGTGTTGATGCATTGGGATACAAACCCAAGATCTTGTACAGTTGTACAGTTGTGTCAGTGTCTAAAGTGTAGAAGGGTTCCCACTTTCTGGACCCACACTTCTTTGTCTGAAGCTCTCCCTGACCAGGGATAAGAGCTGTGAAGTCTAATCTTCACTCACCTTTCATCTAGCTTCACCTTGACTCTCAATGTCAAGGTTAAGAGCTAACACCACCCCTATACAGATGACTTGCTCTTGCAGTCTTACCCTTTGATTGAGCCCCACTTGTGTGTATATAGTGTGTGCTACTTGTGAATGCTTTGTTTGCTATTGCTTGTGCTCTAGGATAGGCTTGCTTCCTGTGCAAGTTAGCTAGAAACCTTAACTTAGGGATGATTTTGCATGATAACATCTAGGCTCGAGTCGTAGTCTCCCTAGTTGTGTCTCCCTCTGTTATCTGGTTAAGCTAGTCCTGTGTCCCTTCGTAGGGGAACTACGTCGCCCTGATCCTCATACCAGATGAGGTACGTAGGCAGGAGATGAGCTGATCTCTTCGGGCGCCTGTGTCTTTGTTTTGTCTTGTTGTGTGCTTGGAAGCTGATGTAAGTCCATCGAGTGGCATTCGGGTTCTAATGTGGGTTTGTTGGTTCGGATGCTGATGTAAGTCCAATAATTGGCATTCAGGCTCCATGTTTGCCTTTGCCTGTGTTTGTTTGTGTGCGTGTTAGCCGAGCTACGAATGCTCTGATTCTCCTTCGTCCAAAGGAGATACGTATGCATAGGATGCGACATCCTAGCGAGCATGTGTCGTTCCCCCAGTTCGAACTACTTTGACTCTGATGTCTATGCTTGATAGACTAAGTAGGCCCAGGATGCGATATCCTGCCGAGTCAGTCTTGTTTGTTTTCTTGTGTCTCTTTCAGCCAGTGTTTGTTTGTTTATGAGCAGTGTTTTAGCAACCATTTTCCTTCCTTTTGTGCGTGGATCCCGTCGAGTACGACGGATGTGTAGGGGTGCTAATACCTTCTCTTCTCATAACCGACTCCCGATCCCATTCTCTTTGGTCGCGAGACCATGCTTTTTCCAGGTTTACTCTGAGCGTTTCCTTTCCCTCTTTTGGGATAAATAACGCACGGTGGCGGCTCTGTTGTTCTTGTTTCCCGCCGGTTTTTCGCGTAATGCGACAATACTGATGATGAAAATATGTGGATGTACTTTTTCCAGGACAGCTTGTTTGGAGCCTCCTTGGATTGGTACATGGACTTGAAAAAAGAATCTGTCAGAAGCTGAAGGGAGTTAGGTAGAGCTTTTCTGAGGCAGTACAAGCATAACATGGACATGGCTCCGAGCAGAACCCAGTTGTAGAGTTTGTTTCAGAAGACCGGTGAGAGTTTCAAGGAATACGCCCAGAGGTGGCGTGAACTAGATGCGAGAGTACAACCTCCGATGTTGGAGAGAGAATTGAATGATATGTTTATTGGAACCCTGCAAGGTGTATTCATGGATCGTATGGGAAGTTTCCCATTTGGTAGTTTTTCGGATGTTGTGATTTGCGGAAAAAGAACTGAAAGTCTTATAAAAGCGGGAAAAATCCAAGGCCCTGGTTCTTCAAGTTCTTCAAGTGCTAAGAAACCATTCTCAGGGGCACCCAGAAGGAGAGAGGGTGAGACGAATGCTTTATATAATCAGAGAAGTGGAAACAGAGGACAACAATACCGTCAAGTTGCTGCTGTGACTATTCCCGCTCCCTAACCTCAACAACAACAAAAAGGATAACCACAACAACAACAACAATGCCAATTCCAACCAAGACAAAGAATGTCAGATCGTCATTTTGATCCGTTGCCAATGACTTATGCTGAATTACTCCCTGAACTGCTCAGGTTAAAGTTTGTTGAACTTCGCACTATGGCTCCATTAACAAGGATTCCCGCTGGTTACGATGCTAATGTCCGTTGTGATTTTCATTCCGGTGCGCCAGGTGTCGCAACCAGGCGAAAAACAACCGGCGAAAAAGGAAAATGACAGAAGAGTCGCCACCGTGCATTATTTATCCCAAATGAGGGAAAGGAAACGCTCGAAGTAAACCTGGAGAAAGGAAAGGAAAAGACGAGGTCTCGCAACTAAATCTTGGGTTCGGGAGTCGATTATGCGAAGGGAAGGTATTAGCACCCCTACGCATCCGTAGTACTCTACGAGATCCACTCTTGTAGTTCTTGTCTAAGGGGTGTGGGTTTATCTAATGTACTATTTACTAAAAAGGGTCAAAGGAAATGACTCGCACGGATGTCGCATCCACTGCATACGTATCTCATATGAATATGAGAATCAGAGTCTTCGTAGCTCGGCTACCTATGGGTTAGGGGGAGTGTGTGCTCGCTAAGACGTCGCGTCTTATGCCTAAGTATCTCATCTGGAATGAGAATCAGAGCAAGCCGTAGTTCGGCTAACTACGGGTTAAGTTTTGGGATGAACGACGTTACTACGCAATCTACCGGATGCTCGACCTTTGGAGACTTACTCGCCTGTAGTAGAAGGAGTAAACGTGTTCTTAGGAGAAGAAAAATCAATGAGTTTGTTTGTGTTTTAGGAACGCTCATGCAAAAGGGGTAATGAGGATAAGACCTCATAGCTCTTAACCCTGGACAGGGTGAGCTCATGACAAAAAGTGGGGGTTCAGAAAGGTGGAACCCTCTCCACTGACTGACCGGAAAGATCTGGGGTTTTTGTTCTGAAGCATCGACACGTAGTGTGATCTTAAAGAACGATGCACTGAATAACGGGGGATTGACTATTGATCCCTTTTATCCGTCAATTGCCTCTTCATGGAGGTCTTTAGGCAAAAAGTAGTAAAATGCGGGAAAGATAAAGGGGGTTAAGAGATCTACCACACGAATAAAGATCCGAAGCAACAGTAAATAAAGAGATAAGAAACCCAGAGATCTCTCAAGCTAGCACCATCAAAGAAAGCGAGTCAGTACAGGTAATCAGAATAAACCTCCAGGTGGTATCCCATAAATAAAGTGGAACACCAGGCAAGCCATCTTTGCAAGAGTCATATGAGCCCTCACAAAACAAAACTCAACAAACAGGTTAGAGAAACAAGACAGGGTAATCAAGAGTTGCCCCCAAATCAAAATGTAACCACATGAATCATGCCATTAAAATTCACAAAAAGCTCACAAAAAGCAACCAAGGGTAGGAGGCCTAAACCTCTCGTCAAACAAATGCATTAAAAGGGTATCAAAAATTTCAGGTTGAAAGTATAAAGTAGTGGAAATAGGGCATACCTGATTGGGGAGGATCGATTGAAATTGAATGGCACGGTTGGGTTTGCAAAGCACTCTTAGGGTTTATATGAGAGGGAATTGGTTCTTTGCAGATGAGTTCCCTTCAGTCTCTGGAGGTTGCTCTGAACTCTGTTAGCTCTTCTCTCACTATCTTTTTCCCATCCAGGGTAATAGGAATAAAATGGCCTTTTGTTTCACTGAAACTCTGAATTTATAACCTGATTTTTGTTGACCTGTGGGCTCAAATGAGAGAGGCCCAAGTCCAAAATTTTTCTGTTATATATATATATATATATATATATATATATGTATATATATATATATATATATATATATTTTTTTTGTTTTTTTCAAAACACGTGGGCTTCGCCTAGCGAGCATGACAGTTCAAGAAATTCCTCTGAGCGTAGGTGATTCTGGTGGCTTTTCTTGGGACTCGCTAGGCGACCCATTCTGCTCGCCTAGCGAGCATGACAGCTCATGAACAAACTTTTGCTCCTTCAAGATTAATGTTTTGACTGGCGAATAGACCCCTGTTGGAAGTAACTCAAGTCTTTCCCTTGTGTTGACTGATCATCTAAATAGAACCCACAAAGTGTCCTGGATGATGTTCAAGCTTCTTGGAGCTAATCCCGATTGACATGATGAAATGCAATGTATCTAATTCTGATTGATAATGATGAAATGCAATGTGAAATGTTAAATGACCTAAAAATGAATGCATGAATGAGGAGGGCAAATTTTGGGGTGTTACAGCTGCCCCTATTCAGTCATCAGCTAACCCGAGCAGGATGAAAGCGAACAGCTTGTCAGACAAACAGGGTGAGCTGTGATTGAATACCAAAGACAGACCGAAAATTTGCGCTCTGAGAACACCACAAAAATGCTGAAATACACCGCGCTGTTTATTTCTCTTCCGATCCTCTGGCTGAATCTGAATCAGTCTTCTGACTTAATCTGGAGTTTCGATCCTCTGGCTGAATCTATACTCAATTTTGTCCTCTGGTTGGATGTTAATTTTGATCCTCGGGCTGGATACGGTTTTGATCCTCGGGCTGGATACAGTTTTGATCCTCGGGCTGGATACGGTTTCAATCTTCTAGCTAGATCTTCTTCGATCTTCTGGCTAGATCTTCTTCGTTTCGCTTCTCTGGCTGAACCTATTTCCGGTCTTCGGGCTAGACCTGACTTCGATCTTCTGGCTAGATCTACTTTGATCTTCTGGCTAGTTCTACTTTGATCTTCTGGCTAGATCTTCTTCGATCTTCTAGCTAGATCTGAATTGTTTCGATTCTCTGGCTGAATCTATTTCCAGTCTTCGGGCTAGACCAAACTTCGATCTTCTGGCTAGATCTACTTTGATCTTCTGGCTAGATCTTCTTCGATCTTCTGGCTAGATCTGCTTCGATTTGATGATAAATTCCCATCATCAGGATCTCGCATCTGAGGCATGCGCTGGTTGACCCTCTTTCAAAACCTACACCCAATCTTCGTGTTAGATATGCAGCTTCGAGAATATTCCATTTTTTTGGGCTTCGTACATATTCTTCAGGCTAGAACATGTTGTAACGACCCTTCAATTAGACTTTTGTTTTTAAATTGCGATCCGCGGGCTGGATCCTCTTGTAGATTGATTTTCTGTTGAACTATCAATCTACTCCTCTAGCTGGTTTGCTGGAGAAATAATGCTTGTAGGCGATTCTCTTGGTGAATCTTCAAATTGAACCTCAGGCTGGCTCATTGGAAAATGATTCTCAAGATGAATCTTCAAAATGACCCTCATGCTAGATCACACACACTTGATCCTCTGGCTGAATCTCATGACTTTGGTTGTAAAGTAATTCTTCAGTCTGCTTTGAAGAAACCGTTTAACAGCTTATGTGTATGCTGGATATGCATGCAAATGCAAATGTAAATGTTATGCATGGTGCAAAAAAGAAATATGCTTGGGGAAGCAAGCTCCGGTAGGGAACGGATCGTTGTATCAATCCTTGAATGCGCTGTGGGGAACGATCCGTCTGCCGGGACCGGGGAGCCACCGAAAATAAATCGGCTTTTTTTTGGAAAGTTGACCTTGCTGGGGAAGTATCAACTATGGAAACTTTGTTTGGCGAGGCTCTGTGAGGAGAGTCTGTGGGGAAAGCACTTCCTGGGGAAATGTCATAGGAATCGACCTTTGCTGGGGATGTGAACTTGCTAATCGTCCTCAGGCTGAGGATCAAAACAAATCTGTTAAAAATAATCTGCAGGGGAATGAGATGAAGATTGGGAACACTACCCTCTTGTCTGTTGGGCATGCAACTACTCCGCTGTTGCTGGGGATACAAGGTGCAACTCTACTGGGGGACATGCTCTGCTGAGGAGAGCCTTTGTCAATCGCTTGGGAATGAGGATTCATGACTTGGCATCCAGTTCCTGTGACCTTCAATCACACACGTATGCCCCGGGGGAATTATTCGGTTCGAATTCGCCGTCTGGGATTAGGCACATTCAAAGCAATTTTAAATATTTTCCTGTGCAAATCATCTGCAAAAGCCACCATTATATTCATATGCAATATGTTTCATCAAGAACTCAGACATCTTTTACAAACAAACTGATAAATGAAAAATAAAGCGGCTCTTTAACTGAATTATTCGGCTTTTATTGGTTGAAAAATTTGTGCCAGGAATAGGCGAGTACATCCGGAAGCTGATCCCTGAAAAGAGGCGATCGCTATAAATTGAACAAAAGAAACTATCCTAATGGCAATGTGGATACATGGTCCCACTGAGTTTCGACTCTGCTATGGCTCGTATGACCTCAAGACGCTCTGCTCATCTTGCTTTCTGAAGTGGATGATTAGTCGATCTTTAACCTTCGGAGATTGCCGGATTGAATGAAACGGTGATATAACACGGATGAACTCAGATTGCAGTCATTCGCTTATTCCCTCTTTTGCGTGGACCGCCCTTTTGGGTTTTCAATCCACCGGGATACCCTTTTTTGCCTGAGCCGCCCTTTCGGGTTTTTGACTCACCGGGTGTACTCTTTTTTCTTATTTTTAAATCCCTAATTTTTGCCCGAACCTCTTTATTCTTTTTTTTTGGTTCGTCGGAATGCCCTTTTTTTCCTGGACTATTCTTTTTATCGTCCAGCGGGTCTATTTTATGCGAAGTATTTTTTAACTGCGTCTGAGTTGACAGGGGATGGGAAGTCTTCGCCATCCATTAGTATCAGAGCTCCGCCAGAGAAAACCTTTTTAACCACGTATGGACCCTCATAGTTCGGTGTCGATTTGCCCCTATGATCTGTGTTGGGAGGAAGAATTCTTTTGAGTACCAATTCACCGACTTGATACTCCCGACGGCGCACTTTCTGATCAAATGCTCTCTTCATTCGTCTCTGATATAGTTGGCCATGGCATATAGCTGCTAGTCTCTTTTCCTCAACTACATCCAGGGTTTTAATCCGTAGGTTGATGGCTTCCTCAAGTCCTAGGATACAAGCTTCGTATTCGGCTTCATTGTTGGTGCAGGGAAAAGTTACTCTGGCACAAAATGGCATATGAACCCCCTCCGGCGTGATCAACACTGCACCAACTCCGCGACCATTGACGTTGACCGCCCCATCAAACATCATAATCCATTTGGATTCAGGGTCAGGCCCCTCCTCCAGGAGTGGTTCCTCGCAATCTTTCGATTTGAGAAACATGATGTCCTCATCAGGAAAGTCAAACCTCATAGGTTGGTAATCATCAATCGGTTGCTCTGCAAGATAGTCTGACAGGACACTTCCTTTGATGGCTTTTCGTGAAGTGTATTGGATGTCATACTCCGTCAGTATCATTTGCCACCTAGCAACCCTTCCGGTAAGCGCTGGATTTTCAAAAATATACTTGACTGGATCCATCTTTGATATCAATAGAGTTGTGTGAGTCAACATATACTGTCTTAGTCGGCGAGCAGCCCATGCCAAAGAGCAAAAAGTTTTCTCGAGCAGTGAGTATCTTTGTTCACAATCGGTAAACTTTTTGCTAAGGTAGTATATTGCATGCTTTTTTCGACCTGACTCGTCATGCTGACCGAGCACACAACCCATTGACCTTTCTAACACAGTTAAGTACATGATCAAAGATCTTCCCTCTACTGAAGGCATTAGAATCGGGGCTCCTGCAAATACTCTTTTATTCTTTCAAAGGCTTTCTGACAATCATCATTCCAACTGACCTCTTGCTCTTTTCTCCGCATTTTGAACAATGGCTCGCATGTGGCTGTAAGATTAGATATGAACCTTGAAATGTAGTTCAATCTGCCCAGGAAGCCACGAACCTCTCTTTCTGTCGTCTTCGGTACCAATGTTGACGGTCTCAATCACTTCCTGATAAGGTGTAATAGCTCGGTCCTCCTGTTTCAATAACCTGGCTAGCTCTTCAGGCAATTCACAATCTTCCTCAACCCCTTCTTCGGCTTGATAGATAGGATTGTCGAAGTCATACTTGGCCATAGTAGTGTCGTTAGCAGTGAGATCCGGGTGATCGTCTATGCATGATGGAGGATCATGCTTTTACCTTAGAACGAGATTTTTTGGAAAGAAAACGGAAAAGAAACATTGCCATTTTTATCTTAAAAGTAAAAAATAATTGAAAGAAAGAGAACACAAAATTGTTTGCAAAAGCTGTCCTTTATTGATGATGAAAATAATTGTGAAATGTAACTAAATGGATGGCCCTACAGATGAGTCATTACACCTTGGGAAAAGTGTAAGACTTTATTATGCATGTAATAAAAGGAAAACAATAAAAATTACTCTTTCAGTAGAGTAACCCGGACGACTCTTTCGGACGACCAATTGTTGAGCTTTTCTCCCGGGACACACAGGCAAATCCAGCTATCTAAGTCACAGTCGCTGTCAGCCTTGTCTTCATCTGCATCATTGACGACGTGGGGAGAAACCAAATCCCCGTTGGAGAAAGTATCGGCTTCATTCTTCTGAGATTCCGGAGTATACCCCAATCCAAACTTGTCTTCTTTGATGACTGGCTCCACAAATTTGCCCCAGCCTTGGGCATTACCAGCTTTAACCACTTCAACAGCTTGCTTGTATGAAGAGATAGAAGTCCCGACCTTCTCGGACTTAGGTGAAAAGACAGCTTCGGGCGCGACCTCACTGATGTTTATGGCTTCGAAGCCCTGACACAGCATCTCATGCATCTCGCCATCCATCTCCACATACTTAAATGTAGACAGGTGGCTAACAAAAATATCCTCTTCACCACAGACAGTGACGACCTGACCTTCTAGTTCGTATTTGAGCTTCTGGTGGAGAGTAGAAGTAACAGCACCGGCAACATGAATCCAGGGCCGACCTAGCAGACAACTATAGGCAGGCTGGATATCCATCACGTAAAAGGCGCTCTTGAACACCCGCGGTCCAATCTTAACTGGCAACTCAACTTCACCAAAGACAGATCTCTTAGAGCCATCAAAAGCCCTCACAACTAAGTTACTTGGCTTCAGGATGATGCCATCGCAATCCAACTTCATTAAGGCTTTCTTTGGAAGAACATTCAGAGAAGAGCCTGTATCAACCAACACATGGGAAAGCACCACCCCTTTGCATTCCATTATGATATGCAAGGCTTTGTTGTGATTCCTGCCCTCAGATGTCAGGTCATAATCGGTGAAACCTAGCCCATGGCTAGCGTTTACATTTGAAACTACCGACTCCAGCTGGTTAACAGTTATCTCTGGTGGAACATAGGCCATATTCAGTACTTTCAACAAGGCTGCTCTGTGCGCCTCATAGCACATCAATAGTGAGAGAATGGAGATCTTTGAGGGTGTCTGATTTAGCTGGTCGACTACCTTGTAGTCATTTTTCTTGATAATCCTCATAAACTCGTCCACTTCCTTCTCGAATGTGGTCTTAGGAGGAGCTTCCTCAGTAGTAACCTCTTCGGTGGCTACCTGTTTTCCTTTAGCCTTGGCAGCTGCCTCAGCTTCAGTATTCGTGCGCAATGTTGATGGTGCAAACAGGCGTCCACTGCGAGTGAAGCCACCAACTCCTCCAACATTGTCTACAGCGGAGCTACCGATGTCAAAGTCTTCTTCATTAACTTTCTGCCCCTGGAAATAGATATCAGCCCCATAGCGCCACGGGATAACACTGTCTTTCTCATATGCAACAGGTCCTGGCACCGTGATGGTGACCGGACTAACCAAAGTCGGTTGAGGGTTGTCAAAGTAAATTGTAACTGGTGCTGCATTTTCGATGTTCACCGTTGCTGGTGCTGTACTCTCTGGGAAACATATTGTTGTCGGAGCGGGTCTCTCGGGAACATATATTTCTTCAAGAGTGATATAAAACGTCACTGTCGACACATCATTCTTCACTGGACGGGTCTGATCGAACTGAAGACAACCTTCATCTATCAGTTGCTGAATACCCCTTCTCAAACTGTCACATCTGTTCTCGGCAACTTGACAATTTCTGCACTCTTCCCCACAGTCCGGGAAAATGTGTCCTTTCAAAAGTCGGTCTTTAACCACCGATAGCGAAGTCTTCACTTTAGTCACATCAGAAACCAAATTAAAAGTTTCCCCATTATCAACAGCATTAATCCTTTGCCCGCCGTGGGCTGGCATCGGGTTTTGGATAACATTAGGCACCGGAGAAAAATTGAGAGCCTTGGCGTCTCTCAAATCTTGTACCTTTAGCTGGAGAGCCTTGCAATTATCTGTAGTATGGCCAGATGCGTTGGAGTGAAAAGGACATCTGGCGTTGACATCATAACCTCTAGGCAAATTATTGGGATCGATTGGTGGGGCCAGAGTTCTCAACGTAACCAGATTCATGTCAATCAGCCTGGGAAGTAACACAGAATAAGGCATTGGGATTGGCTCAATGACCCGGTCCGTTTGCCTTGGACGTTGTTGATAGTGTCTCGGCTGACCCGGGTTACCTCCTTGTTGTTGATTGTTGTACCTGGGTTGCGGATGATACTGCGGTTGTTGTTGCGGTTGAGGAGCAGGTGTTGGAATAGTGACTGCGGCCACTTGATCTTGATAATAATTAGGGCGTCCTCTTCCCCTGCCTCTTCCGGCATACACAACGCTTGTCTCGCCTTCTCTTCTTCGCTGACCGTTACCAGCAAACGGTTTCTTGGAAGCACTATTGTCTTGAATTCGGCCCATCTTCAACAGACTCTCGATCCTTTCTCCAACAATTACTATCTCTACAAAGCTGATTGACGGGCAAGCAGCCAATCCTTCAATATAATTGCCTTGAAGAGTGTTCATGAACATATCCGCCATCTCCCTTTCAGACATAGGGGGTTGGACGGACGCGGCAATTTGTCTCCAACGCTGAGCATATTCTCTAAAGGTCTCCTTGGCAGTCTGAGACATTCCTTGCAACAAGGTCCGATTTGGAGCCAAGTCCAAGTTGTATTGATATTGCTTGACAAAAGCCTCTGCCAAGTCTTTCCAGCTCTTGATGGTAGTACGAGACAAATGAGAATACCATTCACGAGAAGCTCCAGTTAGACTGTCTTCAAAATAGTACATCCACAACTTTTCATCTTCAGTGTGAGCTCCCAACCTTCCCAAATAAGATTGGAGATGAGTGCGTGGGCAAGAAGCCCCGTTGTATTTCTCAAAAGTAGGGGGTTTGAACTTGTGAGGGATCCTTACTCCCTGAACCAGACCAAGATTTGTGACATCAAAACCTAAGGAATTTTGAGACTCCAAAGATTTGAGCTTCTCAGCAAGCTCATCCATATGGCGAGTGGTCTCGGGAGCTTCTTCGTGCACAGAGAATTGATCATATTGATAATCTTCAGTAACGGGGCGCCCGTTAATCCGAATTCCTTGATTCACATTGTACCTTCCGCCAATACCATTTCCGACATTCCCTGTGTTGCCAACATCACCCGGGTTTCCATCAGCATTTGCGTTACCCGCATTACCAGTGTTCACAGGGTTATCAGCGTTCCCAGGGTTACCAGGGTTCCCCTCAACATTTGGTATCTCCACCTCTGGGTCGGGCCTCGGTTGCTCAACCAATTCCCTCAGCTTTTCCTGGCCTTCTGCCATTCTGTAGCGGTGTATTCGTCACTTTATGATTTATTGACTAAATCAAAAGCAAAGCATACAAAGAATCGAGTCGCCACCGCACTTTTATTTATCCTAAGGAATGGCTAAAAAGAGAACAAAAGCCTAAGAAGTTTTACACATAGAAAACTAATGAAAAGATCAGAGAATCTGGGTAAGGGGTTAATTACGCAATGGGAAGGTGTTAGGCACCCAAAACGTCCTAGGTACTTCTAGGGAGCCCTTTTCACACTTGTTGTATAAAAAAGTTTATTTGTTTATGACATATTGTGAAAACATGATTGGGAAGATGAGAAAGGAATATACAATTTTTATTGTTTTTGTGTTTGAACGGATGAACCCGTTGCCTACGTACCTTCCATGAAAGGTAAGGATCAAAACGCCGTAGTTCGGCTAAAAGATTTCCAAAAATTAGTGAATTCATTTTAAAACACAAGCCCTAAGGTTTTTCATTACCAATGGGAGAAAACTCAACCTGAATCAACAATCCACCATGCGAGGACGACTTCAACATACTAGTGAGGGGTTAACCCTATAATAAGTATGGAAGACTTACAATCAACTCACTAAGGATAAGGTAAGATTTACATCAACCACTATGGTAATTGAAACCTATGGCTAATGTGTGAAAACGTATCAACAATGGACAAAGCCACAAAACAATTGAATGAGTGAAGTTAATTGATTATGAGTATTCACAAAATATGGTCAAAATATGATTAGGATTCAATTCAGAGAAGTGTTATGAAATGGAGTTTGAAAAGTCAAGGACTTAGGGTCCAGGTTTCTAATTTGAAAAGACATGAAGATGTTTACACAATAGTTCAAAGTTTTGAATTAACAATGTGAAAAGGTTTAGGACAAAAAGGGTGAATGGATAATGGAGTGTAAAACTTCCTAGAAGTTCACCTCTTGAAATCATATGGAAGATGATTCAAGTGTGTCCTTAGGAATAGGCAAATGAGCAATAACAAATAAGCAAAACAAATGATACCGGATGCCAATTGCTGGACTTACACCAATCTCACAAACAAAGGTGGATACCGATACCAATCAATGGATTTACACCAGTCTCCTAAAACAAACAGGGATGTCAGATGCCAATAAATGGACTTATTCCAACCTCCTAAAGCAAAACAAAACAAAAGGGTGGATACCGGATGCCAATCAACTGGACTTATACCAATCTCCAAAGAACCAAACAGATAAGGATATCAGATGCCAATATATGGGCTTACTCCAATCTCCCAAACAAAACAAAACATGGATGTCAGATGCCAATCTATCTGGACTTACTCTAATCTCCAAAGGATGATCATAGGAGTACAAATGCCAACAACATGGACTTACAATTGCATCCTCACATACAACAAACAAACAAGCACTAAGCAAAGAGGACATAAGTGGCCAATGAAATGGTCTTACACTCAATCCCTTCCAAATCATAGGAACAATGGCCAATGAATGGACTTATAGTTGATTCCTCAATGGGAAATCAAAGATGTGTCACAAAGGTATGAAATGATGGTCATGCAATAATGAACAATTAATGATGATAAATGCACAAAGGCAAACAAGCAAACATGTACAGATGAACCAATAAGCAATCAATGATTCAGTTAGCACACACTATATACAAGCAATTAGGCTCAAGCAAGGGTTAGACTTTTCAGTCAACTGGAATGGGGTAAGTTGTGCTCTTAACCTTAACATTGAGAGTTAAGGTGAAGCAGATGAAAAGGATATGAGGGGTGTGCCTCATAGCTCTTATCCCTGGTCAGGGAGAGCTTTGAATATCAGAAGGTGTGGGAGTTCAGAAAGTTGGAACTCTCTCCACAAGTTAATGACTCTATAGATCTTGGGTTAAGACCCACAATGCTACAACATGTAATGTGAGCAAAGGGATGACACACAGAATAGTAGGAGATGGACTACACATCTCTTCTATCTACCAATTGCCTTATCAAAAGGACTTTTCCTACTTGGGGACAAAGATAAACAATCACAAGCATTGCCTCTTAAGGAGGACTTCAGACAGGTGCCTGGCCAAGTAACAGGCCAGGTCTTCCAGACTACATGAAGAAGAGATGTTATACCTCAATGCTCAAGCTATCAAGCAAAGCAAAAGAAAGTTCACAATGAACTATAGCAACTAAGGTACCTGAAAACAATCCAACACAATCAGTATACAACTCAAAAAAGAAAGTCAACAGACAACAGACAGTCAACTGTACACAAGCAATGCATCAAGCAAAGCACAAGCTCAACTCAAAGAATCTAATCCACCTACAAAACAACTTAATGTTAATCAACATCAATCAAATATCAATCCAAATGAGAAAGTGAATCAAACTCCTCAAGGCCATATGCTTCTTGTCCTGAAAACAAACTCAAATATGAGAAGCAAACCACTAGGACAAGGCCTAGGGTCAAAGAAGGAGGAAAAATCCAAAACAGAACATGAAAATTGACAAGTATCAAGATTAATCAATCAAGAACAATATCCAAGTGGTCTCATGTCAAAAGCATCAACCAATTTCATTTCATAAACAAATCATGTCAATGTATGCAAGTTGGAAGCTCAATGATGCAAACAGAATGATCACAAGCATATTAATTCCAAAATGGCTCAATAAATCTCAAGAAAAATCATGTCTAAACAGCACACATCAAATGATCAACATACCAAAAATCATGGCATTTGGACAAGTATAAGCAAGGAAAATAAATTCATCAAGTCAAGGTAAGCATTAACAAGCTCAAAGGAAGCACAAATTGATACATCAACTTAAGGAAATCCTAAAACAGAAATGACAAGTGATAAATGACTCAAACCAAAGCCAAGACAAACTTCAATGTGTCTAGAAAACATGTGTAAAATTTCATGTTCATATGATAAAGCATAAGAATTTCACAAATCATGAAAGTTCAACACTCATCAAAAGTCCAAACATGACAAGCCAAAAGAGAAAATCTCAAACAAATGGAAAATGGATCTAAAAATTCTACAAAAATTCATGATCGATCTCAACATGTAGAAGTAGCACCATGAAAAAATTCAGATCATTTGGCATTTATTTGGCATGGTAAATAAAATCAGCAAACTGGACAGGAAATGGTGTGACACACATTGTGACACCTCCATTAATCACATCATAACTCAACATCCATAAATGAGGAAAATGCAAAATATATACCAAAATGACCATTAGGATGTCTAGTTTACACATGTAAATTTTCAGCTTCATTGGATCAACCATCATTATTTCACAAACAAAATAGCAAGCAAGGTGCAAGGTATGACATGCAAACATAAACCCTAGGCCAAAAACATTTTCAACCATGCACAAATTCTGTAAAAATATCCAGAAAATAGAAGACATCATGAGGAGAACAATGAAAAAAACCACACATTAATTGGACGCATATTTATGGAGTTATGATTTTTCAAAGTGAAAGGAAAATTAAAAATCACATGATGACATAGCATGAACATGGATGAAGGAAAGAAAATAAATCAGCAAGGCATTTTGGAAAAGTGATGGAGCGGGGAATCGAAGCATGCGCCAATTCAAACGGAAAGCGCGCCAACGAACAAAACACGGTCGTTTAGACCGAAACCCTAGCCACATGCATGCATGCTGGGAGCGAAAATCCGCAGGAAAAGCTCAGGAATCCGCAGGAAAATTCACAAGTAAGCTATGAAGGTTATAACAAATTCCGCAGGAAATTTCCAGCAAATGAAGAACACGATGAAGATCTTCATGATCTTCATCATCCAATTTTCCAGAAAAATTCAAAGTCACCAGAAACAAAAATTACGCATTACATCATGAAGATCTAACATTATGCAACAAGAATCAACCATAATTTCATCCAAAAACATGATAACACGTATGAATCAAGCAAATCAAGTATCAACATGAAAACTTCAAATCATCGAATCTCAGTGGATATGGCATGGAATTAAGTGAAACAAAGCTCAGAATCATCACACAAACGAGATCTACAACATTCATACAACAAAATTAAGAAAGGAGAGTATCGAATTCCACACCTCTTGAAGAGCAGCTTTCAAAATCGTGTGTTCCTGGCTTTGTAATGCTTGGATCTTTCTCTTGCAAGCTTGTGTAGTGTATTGGAGAAGTTCTTGATGCTCAATTGGTCACGAATCAACAGTTTGAAGATTTCACCATTGATGAACTCTTGCTTGGAACAACTTGAAATGGCACGAATTCAAGTAGATCCTGCTTGAATGTTGCTCAGTGATGATGCTTGATGATGAACAGAGCAAGAACAATGCAAGTTGCTTCAAGAATTGAGAGAAAAAAATGAGAGAAAAGTGAGAGCAAAAATTTGAGATCTGAATTTGTGAATTGTGGTTAGGGTTTTCTGTTAGGAATTTGGTTTATATACCCCTAATTAACTAAACTCTAAACATGTTTAACCAATGCTAATGAAAATTAAGAGAATTGGAGGTGTTTTGATAAATTTGGGATTTTCACCTATGCATGAAAGTGATGCATGAACAGTGCACGTGGCTGCATGATTTTCACTCAAAAACACATTTTAAGACCAATGGCATTTGCAAAATATCCAAATTATTCACCAATTTTAAATTGTAAAATTTCCCTCCAAAATTCAATATTTTTGCAAATGTTCATAAAATGAGAATTGATGCAATGTTATGCAAGAATATAAAATTATAGGTCATGACATGAAATTAGCAAAAAGAGCCATGTGATTTGGAGCAATGGTTGAGAAGTTATGCCCTTTTGAAGTTCAATCCACACTTGGCCATCGTTTGATCATATCTCTCCAACCACAAATGAGAAATTGATGTTCTTGGACATTTTGGAAAGGTAAGAGCAAGATCTTCAACTTTCATGTTGGACAAAATTTTATTTGAAGCTTTCTTGATGATGTAAACTTGAGGAGAAGACCTTTCCATTTTTGCCAATTTGAAATTACAGGTCACCTACTATTTTTGGAAAGTTTTCATCTGACCTCAAATTCTTCATTGTTGATGTTTGAAATGTCAAATGAGACTTGTATGGACATGAATGAGGTCTCTCTAACCATCTCCCACCTTCAAATCCATGATTGAATGCACAGTTGACTTGTGTTGACTTTTCTAGGGTTTCAGCTGACCTAGCTATGCTCAGATGAAGTTCAAGCCTCTACCACTTGAGATCTTGATTCAAAATGATGTCATGGTTCATTTGAACTCTTGTGAATGATCATGGTGCCCAAATTCTCAAGAATGGCCACCATCTATAGCTCAATGAATGCCTTTGACTTGTTTGACCTAGTGTTGCTTCATCTGCAAGTAACAAGGTTAGATGACATATTTTTGTACTTTTGGTTAGTAAACAAATGAAAAGCAATGATATACAAATGCTAAACATGCTTGGTGATCAAGAACCACACTCAAAATACAACCCACCCACAGGGAAGGAAGCAAAGTGCACAAAGATCCTTGAGGCAATAATATGATATGATATGATATGATGAGGGATCTTAGGGACAAAATTGGGGTCTTACAGATGCCCCTATTTAAGGTCATTCTATCCGGAGAAACGAAGTTTAGAAATCTTCATCTCGACGCGGTAGAATGGGCTTAAATAACAATAATGAGACAAATTTTGGTCCCTAAGAGACCTCATGATGCAGATGTATGCATGTAAAAAGGAACAGAACTCTGTGGGGAATATGGGTCCACAAAAGAAGAAAAAACGATCCATCGGAATAATACCTCTACCAGGAACAGAGACTCTAACAGGACTCTCATGGGGACTCTTATCGGGGATAGCAAGAAAAGAAAGAGTGCGTGAGCAGGACACGACTCTGAATTAGGAAAAACAAAACTGACATAGCGTGAACAAGACACAACTGGACTGGAGACCCCACTGGGGGAGTGAAGGACTCAAACAGGGGGAAAGGAAAGAATTCCAAAGGAAAACACATCCATTGGAAAGAGACAAGCTGACTCAAACTATCCACAAAGGATACTTCGGATACAAATCCGGACTCGGACCAGGAACGATTAACAAAGAACTTCCCTGCCGGGGAAAAATTGCATATATCGGGGAACACGCCAATATAACAAAAGGGTAAAAAATCACCACAGAAAACTCCACCGGGAAAGTGTCTAACAAAGAGACTCTCCTGGGGAAAAGCAACAAGAAAATGAGGTGTTACTGGTATAAGGGTAACAAGCTCAGGAAGAAAGAATATCTAAGACCGGTATAAGGGTGGGAGATATCAATCAACCAAACATCTGAGAAAGACCTGAAAAAGGTACATCAACTCAGGAAAATCTGACTCCACAGGGGACCAAGGTCATAATAGGGAGCAGAAAGGAAGGAACACCAGGGATACCGAGGTATATAATAGGTGACCGACCGAAACGTGAATTGGTATATATGCCAAGACACTCATCATCCTGAAGAAAGCTAGAAAAGCAGACTTGTTTATAGGATGGATATTCGATTCCACAAGGAATACGAATCTTACTCTGCGGAGAAAACAATCAAAAGATTGACCCAAGAGTGCATGAGACATATTATTCATTACCGTCAGAACGTGAATAATATACTCGAAAAGGAAGAGACACCAGAGATACCGGTTACTGGGTATATAATAGGTGACCTACCAAAGCGTGAATTGGTATATATGCCAAAACACTCATCATCCGAAAGGAGGGCTTGAAAAAGCAAATCGACTTACAGGATGGACATTCGAATCCACAACGGGAAAACGAATCTTACTCAACTGGGGACACAAACCCAAAGAGCGCATGAGATATAATATCCATTACCGTCAGAACATGGATAGAATACTCGCATGAGATATATTATCTATTACCGTCAGAACGTGAATAATATACTCGCATGGAAGGGAACACCAGGGATACCGAGGTATATAATAGGTGACCTACCGAAAACGTGAATTGGTATATATGCCAAAACACTCATCATCCAAAACACAAACTGGTTAAAGGATGGATATTCGACTCTACAAAGAATACGAATCTTACTCTACTGGGGAAGATCAACAAAGGATTCCAACCAAAGAGTGAAAGAGATATATTATTCATTACCGTCAGAACGTGAATAATACACTCGAAAAGGAAGAGACACCAGAGATACCGGTTAGGGCATATAATAGGCGACCAACCAAAAAGAGAGACAATCGATACCAAGCATACGGGTAAACGAAAGACAACTCACAGGGGTAAATTGCAAGCATCCGGCAATTATCCAAGAACAAAGAATATTCGATTCCGCGAAAGGGGAATAGCGAATCTTACTCGGCTGGGGAAACACAAAAGGCTTCGACTGAAGAGTGCATGAGATATATTATCCATTACCGTCAGAACGTGGATAACATACTCGCATGGAAGATTATCCACAACCAGTATAAGGGTTAACAAAGGATAAATCGACCGAAAAGAAAGGCATCGGGATACCAAAACTAGGTATATAATGATGACCAATCAAAAGAAGCAACCAACATTACCAAGCAAACGGGTAAATGAAAGGCGATCTGCTGAGGATGAATTGCATAAACAACAATTATCCACAAAGACTAGCTGGGGATATATTGATAAACAATCAATAATCCGGGGAACAAATCACTAGCAAACGGTGAAAGGACCCACTGGCGACTTCAAAAGGGATAAAATTGCAAGCATACGGCAATTATCCAGAAGACTTGCTGGGGATACAATTGCTAGCAACCGGCAATTACCCAGAAGCAAAGAAGGAATATCAACATCGAATATTGAATGAAGATAACCACCAAGAGTAACCATCATCGGTTAGGATGAACAACAAGGTTAACTCTGCAAAGGGGAGAAATTAGGGTTTACAACTACCGAATACGGGGTAGAATACCAAAACTCTGGCTGGGGATAAAATTGTTAGCAACCGGCAATTATCCACAAAAAGCACAGACTCCGTTGGGAAATAAAACCACAACAGCACAAAATCCCCCATCAACCAGACTGAACCACAAAGGTTACCTCTGCTAGGGGAAAAGGAGATAGGACTTACAACTACCGAATACGGGACAATAGCCATCAACTCTGATGAGGATAAAAGATATTAGGGTTTACATCTACCGAATACGGGGCAGAAAACCACAACTCCGCGTGGGAATGAAAGAAACACAAATCCGCACGGGAACAATATAGGGTTTATAACAAACCACAAACTGCTGGAGAGCAGAAAAGAATAGGATTTACGACTACCGAATATTGGGTAGAAAACCAACCAACTCTTGCTGAGGAATAAAAGGTATATAACCACAAATTCCACCAAGAAGAGGGAACATAGGACTTACAACTACCGGTATGAGGGTAGAGGCCCAAAAAGATTCCGCTGGGGATAAAAGAATCACTGCCGGTTACTGGGCAAATTATTCATTTATTCCACAGGGAAGCACAAGAAACAACTGACAAATAGCCAATTCAGGGTCAAACTGAAAAAACAGACTGAATCAAGACACGTCCTATGAGGATATAACTCACTAGGAACATCCATCCCAATATATATGTTGGGAGGAAACGGAAGAAACCGTCATCCACGAGGATAATCTCAATGGGGAACTGCAGAAGGAAAGACAGACACTTTCTGCTTATGGGGCTGACTCTATATTGAGAGATTTAAACACCCGACATCTGCTTGGGAAGATCTATTGGAGAGATCTATATCACCCAAAGCAGGAGACAACAAACAAAAGATATATGGCAAAAAAATGCAACATGAATATCTGAATGTTTATGAATATGTGTGAATATGCGTGATTTATGTTTGATGAATGCTGACAAAACAGACATATCTAACACAAACAGGCCCAGGAATCAAACGCCCGGTACTATACTTCCAGGGGAAAAACCAACTGGAAAACCAATCTGCTGAAGATCCACATGCTGAAAAGCAAAGATCTGCGGGGAGGCAAAAGAGCAGAGGTATCAAAGAAATCCCAAAAATCTCTGAGTGATGGATCAACAATCAACCCAAATGGAGTACAGAAAGTCACAACAGGCAACAACGGCCACAAAGACAAATCTGTTGGGGAAATAGGAGAAATCCCAAAACATCTGCAGGGGAACAAAAGGTTACTGCACAGGCGAGAGCTGCTACGAAAGCAACTCCAAATAACTCCATTGGGGAACAACCCACTGAGGGAGAACATCCATGTAGAATCTACTGCACAAGCAACTCTACCTGGGGAGAACACAAATAGCCATTCCATCGTGGAATACACCCACTGAGGAGGAAGAATAGATCACACAAGTAGATTCTGCAATAAGCCACTCTACTGGGGATCACAAGCATCAAGAAATCAACCAAATCTCTGGATGATAAACCACCAACCAACCCTACTGGGGAAACAGAGGTTTCAACAAGCAGAAGCTGCCCCAAAAGAAACTCTGTCAAGGATACCAGCTCTGGCGGAGATTCTGAGGGGATTATTACAGATGCAATCCTGACTCTGTTGGGGAATACCAACTCTTTTGGGGATTTTGCACAAATACAATCCACCAAACCGCAAATCTAATACGTTTACCACTGAAGGTTTGGCATTATTACGGGATAAAAGACCTCCGTTGACTCCCCTCAATAGGATATCCTAATAGCAAGTTCCCAGCCTCGGGGTCCTCGGGTTGAGCAGCGAGAATGCGCCCACTAGAGCTAACATAAACGCGTCTCGGAGGAGAGGCCTCGACTGAGTTCTCGGGAAATGGTCACCAGAGTCGACGATTTCTAGGGGAACATCATGTCGTTACAGAACACCCGTAGGACAAAATATATCCAAAAGAAACCTCGTCTGGATGTGGGTCTTCATGAACGACTTAACGTAGCAACACGCCACGCAAGCCTCATGACTATCCACTCTAAAACTTGTGTGTACACTCAAGCCTGGGTAATGGGCTTATCTCTCATAGAACATCCCATCCCAACAAAAAGAACCAGCAGATACGGCAATCATATGTACACAATGTAATAAGATAAAGTAGGTAAATGCTAAAAAATAAATAATTGTGCAAAAGAATAAACACCCCACAAACAAGAAACCTACAAAAGCTAGGAGGGACTCGCTTAGGGAAACCGGGTCCCCAGCAGAGTCGCCAGCTGTCGCAACCAGGCGAAAAACAACCGGCGAAAAAGGAAAATGACAGAAGAGTCGCCACCGTGCATTATTTATCCCAAAGGAGGGAAAGGAAACGCTCGAAGTAAACCTGGAGAAAGGAAAGGAAAAGACGAGGTCTCGCAACCAAATCTTGGGTTCGGGAGTCGATTATGCGAAGGGAAGGTATTAGCACCCCTACGCATCCGTAGTACTCTACGGGATCCACTCTTGTAGTTCTTGTCTAAAGGGTGTGGGTTTATCTAATGTACTATTTACTAAAAAGAGTCATAGGAAATGACTCACACGGATGTCGCATCCATTGCATACATATCTCATCTGAATATGAGAATCAGAGTCTTCGTAGCTCGGCTACCTATGGGTTAGGGGGAGTGTGTGCTCGCTAAGACGTCGCGTTTTATGCCTACGTATCTCATCTGGAATGAGAATCAGAGCAAGCCGTAGTTCGGCTAACTACGGGTTAAGTTTTGGGATGAACGACGTTACTACGCAATCTACCGGATGCTCGACCTTTGGAGACTTACTCGCCTGTAGTAGAAGGAGTAAACATGTTCTTAGGAGAAGAAAAATCAATGAGTTTGTTTGTGTTTTAGGAACGCTCATGCAAAAGGGGTAATGAGGATAAGACCTCATAGCTCTTAACCCTGGACAGGGTGAGCTCATGACAAAAAGTGGGGGTTCAGAAAGGTGGAACCCTCTCCACTGACTGACCGGACAAAAGATCTGGGGTTTTTGTTCTGAAGCATCGACGCGTAGTGTGATCTTAAAGAACGACGCACTGAATAATGAGGGATTGACTATTGATCCCTTTTATCCGTCAATTGCCTCTTCATGGAGGTCTTTAGGAAAAAAGTAGTAAAATGTGAGAAAGATAAAGGGGGTTAAGAGATCTACCACACGGATAAAGATCCGAAGCAACAGCAAATAAAGAGATAAGAAACCCAGAGATCTCTCGAGCTAGCACCATCAAAGAAAGCGAGTCAGTACAGGTAATCAGAATAAACCTCCAGGTGGTATCCCACAAATAAAGTGGAACACCAGGCAAGCCATCTCTGCAAGAGTCATATGAGCCCTCACAAAACAAAACTCAACAAACAGGTTAGAGAAACAAGATAGGGTAATCAAGAGTTGCCCCCAAATCAAAATGTAACCACATGAATCATGCCATTAAAATTCACAAAAAGCTCACAAAAAGCAACCAAGGGTAGGAGGCCTAAACCTCTCGTCAAACAAATGCATTAAAAGGGTATAAAAAATTTCAGGTTGAAAGTATAAAGTAATGGAAAGAGGGCATACCTGATTGGGGGTGATCGATTGAAATTGAATGGCACGGTTGGGTTTGCAAAGCACTCTTAGGGTTTATATGAGAGGGTATTGGTTCTTTGCAGATGAGTTCCCTTCAGTCTCTGGAGGTTGCTCTGAACTCTGTTAGCTCTTCTCTCACTATCTTTTTCCCAGCCAGGGTAATAGGAATAAAATAGCCTTTTGTTTCACTGAAACTCTGAATTTATAACCTGATTTTTGTGGACCCGTGGGCTCAAATGAGAGAGGCCCAAGTCCAAAATTTTTCTGTTATATTTATTTATTTATTTATTTTGTTTTTTTGTTTTTTTGTTTTTTTCAAAACACGTGGGCTTCGCCTAGCGAGCATGACAGTTCAAGAAATTCCTCCGAGCGTAGCTGATTCTGGTGGCTTTTCTTGGGACTCGCTAGGCGACCCATTCTGCTCGCCTAGCGAGCATGACAGCTCATGAAAAAACTTTTGCTCCTTCAAGATTAACGTTTTGACTGACGAATAGACCCCTGTTGGAAGTAACTCAAGTTTTTCCCTTGTGTTGACTGATCATCTAAATAGAACCCACAAAGTGTCCTGGATGATGTTCAAGCTTCTTGGAGCTAATCCCGATTGACATGATGAAATGCAATGTATCTAATTCTGATTGATAATGATGAAATGCAATGTGAAATGTTAAATGACCTAAAAATGAATGCATGAATGAGGAGGGCAAATTTTGGGGTGTTACACCAGGGCACCACATCGAGAATTGTCGGGCTTTTCACCATAAAGTTCAAGATTTGATTGATGCCAAGGCGATTAACTTTGCTCCTACTCTGAATGATGTGAACAATCCTATGCCTCAGCATGGAGGGCCCAGAGTAAATAGTGTGGAAGATGGGGAAAAGTTGAGTTTGGTAGTCGACGTTAATGATGTTCAGACCTCGTTGTTCGTAGTGAAGGAACGTCTGCTTAGAGGGGGAGTATTCCCGGGTTGTGACGAGAATTGTTCAGATTGTGGTAATCATGAAAATGGCTGTGTGAAATTGAAAGAAGGTATCCATGAATTGATGGATGAAGGTTGTTTACAGTTTGATCGAGTAGTGAAGGACCGTGAAGAGGTATCGACTATTACCATTTACTTTACACCGTCAGAAGGTCCTGTACGTGCTCCAAGAACTATTAGTGCGCCTGTGACTATTGGTACTCCTGTGACCGTAGCTGCGCCCATGACCATGTCTGCTCCGGTGACTGTTGGTGTTCCCGTGATTATTAATGCTCCAGTAACCATCAATACTCCTACCACCAGTGCTGCTTCTAGTGGAAGACTGTTCAAGAATAGTAGAGCAATTCCGTGGCAATATGACAATGCTTTTGGCAGAAATAGAAGACCAGAGAATCAGACCAGATCAGTAAATCATACTCCAGTAACAGTTGGTTCGGCTGTGGGTAATGTGGGAGGACCCGGAGGATTTACGAGAAGTGGTCGTTTGTTTGCACCACAGGTTCCGAAGGATAACAATGCTGAGGCTCTGGCTAGAACAAAAGGAAAACAAGTCGTAGTTGAAGAAGAACCAGTGCGAAAGGAAGTGCCCGAGAATTCTTTTGAGAAAGACGTGGAGGAATTTATGAGAATTATCAAGAAGAGTGATTACAAGATCGTGGATCAGTTGAACCAGACACCGTCAAAAATCTCTATTCTCTCTCTGTTGATATGTTCCGAGGCACACCGTAACGCCTTGTTGAAAATGTTGAATATGGCTTACGTGCCTCAAGATATTTCTGTTAACCAGCTTGAAGGTGTTATTGCAAATGTTAACACGAGACATGGTTTGGGATTCACGGATCTAGACTTGACACCTGAGGGTCGCAATCACAATAGAGCTCTGCATATCACGATGGAATGCAAAGGCGCCGTTCTGTCGCATGTTTTGGTTGATACCGGTTCTTCTTTGAATGTGCTGCCCAAAAAGGCTCTGAGTAAGCTTGATGTCGAAGGGGTTGTTCTCACACCAAGTGATCTTGTTGTTCGTGCTTTTGATGGATCCAAGCGATCGGTTTTTGGTGAAGCCACGTTGCCTGTGAAGATCGGCCCGGAAGTGTTTAATATTGTCTTCTATGTGATGGATATCCAACCAACATATAGTTGTCTGTTGGGGCGTCCCTGGATACATGGGGCCGGAGCAGTTTCGTCGACTCTCCACCAAAAGCTAAAATATGTGTGGGATGGTCAAGTTATGACCGTGTGTGGTGAAGAGGACATTTTTGAGAGCCATTTATCCTCCTTCAAATATGTGGAGATGGATGGCGAAATTCATGAAACTCTATGTCAAGCTTTTGAGACTGTCAGTATTGAGAAGGGGGCTTTTGTTTAACAGAAGAAACCATGTACCTCGATTGCGTCCTATAAACAAGCTCTGGAAGTCATTCATTCAGGTAACGCGGAAGGCTGGGGCAAGATGATCGGTGTGCCCGTAAAAGAAGACATGTTTGGCGTTGGTTATCAGCCTTTTCAATCATCAGAGCAGGGTGTCCAGAACCAGAAAGGGCCGTGTACTTTCACTAGTGTTGGGTTGATGAATCACGAGGATGTCTTTGCAACAGACAATAAAGGTGGTGACAGTGATTGTGGTATGGATAATTGGGTGCGCCCGTGTGCTCCAGGGGAGAAGATCAACAATTGGACTGCTGAAGAAATAGTCCAAGTTACTCTTCAGACAGAGTAATTTTCTTTTGTTTTTCATTTTGCATGAAAGCCCTACGCTCTGCCCGAGGCGTAGTGGTTCATTGTAGGGCAACATCATGTTTTGAATTTTCAATGATTATCAACAATAAAGGACGTTTTGCAATCAAATTTGTGCTCACTGTCTTTCTGCTTTTTATTACTTTCGTTTTCAAAACAATAAAAATGGCAATGTTTTTTGTTTTCTGTGTCTTTCTTGAACTCTTTTCTAAAATAAAGCATGAAACATTGCTCGTGTGAATTGATCTTGTGGATTCCATTAAAAACAGTTCTGTTACGGCTCAGTATGACTTCGATAATCCCATTTACCAAGTCGAAGAGGAGAGTGAAGAAGATTGTGAACTCCGCAAAGAATTGGCCAGACTATTGAAACAGGAGGAAAAGGTCATTCTACCTCATCAGGAAGAGTTGGAAGTCATTAACCTTGGTACTGAGGATGCAAAGAAAGAAATCAAGATAGGGGCTGCTTTAGAGGAAAAGGTCAAGAGAGGGCTGATTGAAATGTTGCAAGAATATGTGGATGTATTTGCATGGTCATATCAAGATATGCCTGGTTTGGATACAGATATTGTGGTGCACATGCTACCTCTCAGAGAAGATTGTCCTTCGATAAAGCAGAAGCTTCGCAGAATTAGTCCTGATATGGCTGTCAAGATCAAAGAGGAGGTTCAGAAACAGTTGGATGCAGGTTTTCTAGCAGTTACCAATTATCCCCCTTGGGTGGCCAACATCGTACCCGTGCCGAAGAAGGATGGTAAAGTCAGGATGTGTGTCGATTATCGAGATTTAAACATAGCCAGTCCGAAAGATGACTTCCCATTACCTCACATTGATGTATTGGTCGATAACACTTCTCAGTCCTCGGTTTTCTCTTTCATGGATGGATTTTCTGGCTATAATCAGATCAAGATGGCGCCAAAAGACATGGAAAACGAAAAAAAAAACGAAAAACGAAAAAAAACGAAAAACGAAAAAAAAATGATTTTTTTTAAATAAATAAATAAATAAATAAATAAAAAATAAATAAATAAAAGAAAAAATCTCAGACTTCGACCTCTCTCAAAAGCCCACTAAGCTATCAATATTAGGCTATAAGTACTAGAGTTTTCATTGAAACAAAACCTTGGAAAAACCTGGAGAGAAACCTAGACAGAGAGAGTGAGAATTAATCTGCAGCAACCTCTAGGCAACTTTGAAAAGTTCATTCTGACTCACACACTTTCAGCTCAAGCAAACCCTAACATTGGTTTGCAAATCCAGCCGTGCCATTTGATTTCAACCGATCTCTCCAATCAGGTTTTCCCTTATTCCCATTACCTTTGTGCTTTGAAGTTGAATACTCTGAATGTTTGAGGTATGATGGATGAATTTCATTAGGTTTTTGCCCACGGGTTCATAATTATGTATGAATGTATAAATAATGCCTTGAATGCTTAATCGTTTAATTTCTGAAGTGTATGCCATAGGGTTTGAGGTTTCTGAAACCACACTGTTATCCATGAAAAATCAAAAAACCCGCAGTCGCTCGCTAGCACCTTCGCTAGGCGAGCACGCACCGATGCTTCGCCAAGCCTTCGCTAGGCGAGACAATAGCGATCGCGACAGTAGCATTTGCTTTTTTCTGTTTTGCTCTAATCTGACTTACGTTTGTCATAGCATGTTTTCTCCTAATCCTTATCGTGTTTCACTAACCCTTTTGTTGAGTTTTTGTGAAGGCTCACATGACTTTTGCAGGGATAGCTCGCTGGATATTCCACTTTGCTTGTGGGATACCATTTGGGAGATTTATTCCGATTGCCTTGTTGGCACGTTTACTTTATACATGTTTGTTTTGTATGTGTTCGTATCCCCACAGGTAGCGCGGTTCCTTCGTCAAGGACTGCCTTTTTGCATGAGCATCCCTAACCCTACCTACTCATTGATTTTTCTTCTCCTAAGAACACGTTAACTCCTTCTACTACAGGTGAGTAAGTCTCCAAAGGTCGAGGATCCGGTAGATTGCATAGTAGCGTTGTTCGTCCAAAACCCAATCCATAACCCCGTAGTTAGCCGAACTATGGCTTGTTCTGATTCTCATTCCAAATGAGATACGTAGGCATGAGACGCGATGTCTTAGCGAGCACAATTACCCTTAACCCTTAGGTAGCCGAGCTACGAAGACTCTGATTCTCATATTCAGATGAGATACGTATGCAGTGGATGCGACATCCGTGCGAGTCATTTTCTTTTGACCCTTTTTTTTATAGTAAATAACACATTAGATAAACCCACATCCTTTAGACAAGAACTACAAAAGTGGATCCCGTAGAGTACTACGGATGTGTAGGGGTGCTAATACCTTCGCTTCGCATAATCGACTCCCGAACCCAAGATTTGGTTGCGAGACCCTGTCTTGTCCTTTCCTTTTTCCAGGTTTACTTCGAGCGTTTCCTTTCCCTCCTTTGGGATAAATAACGCACGGTGGCGACTCTCCTGTCTTTCTTCGCCGGTTGTTCTTTTCGTATTCCATTTTTCAGGTTGCGACAGCTGGCGACTCTGCTGGGGACCCGGTTTCCCTAAGCGAGTCCCTCCTAGCTTTTGTAGGTTGTTTGTTTATTGGGTGTTTATTCTTTTGTACAGTTATTTATCTTTCAGCATTTACCTGCTTTATTGCATTGTGTACATATGACTGCCGTATCTGCTGGTTCTGTTTGTGAGATGAGTTCTATACCCGAACTCGAGTGCACTTAGGATAGGAGAATGGCATAGTCTTGTTGACTTGTGTGGAGTTATTCCTTAGCAAGTTGACTTGCAAGCCCATTCACTTGGTGGAGGTCATGTTGGGATCAATAATGTCACACAAGTAAGTTGTGGTTAGACATTACTTTTTCCAATATAGACCTTAGAAGCCAAGGACCTTAGTTTACCAAACCCATCTTGGCCTATTCGTAGGACGTAGTGCGAAAGTCGTTCAAGTGTAAGATTTGATACGATTGTTACATGATACTACACTCATAAGAGTCTCTCTTGAGAATATTTTTAGAATACGAGTAGTCGTTCCTCCGATAATATCCGAAAGATGGGATTATGACTATGGGAACCTTTTGTAGAACATGTTTGGCAGGTTTAAACTTTAGTACACTCCCTTTGGGTGGTTCTTAACCTAAACTCCATGCTCGTGACTTGCAACAAACCCTTGATTCATGGTTGATCCGTTCAGGTATCCTTAATATCAATGAAACTTGGGTGTTGATAAGGTGTAAACCATAATCCACCAAAAATGGATGGTTGATATTAAGGATAACATGATCCATCCCATGACCTTTGTTTGGTGTGCTTTGCTTGATCCTCTTAATTTCTCTCCAGGCAGTGCAACCTGACAGATGTTCAAGCGGATCCAACAATTCTGATTGACATGCCATTGCATTGCATAACATCATTTGCATATTTGCATCCAACATCTCATGCTTATACATTTGCAGGGTATTCCCTTTTTAAGAGGGGGACTTAAAATCGAATAAGCAGTGCATCGCATACCATACATACTAACCCTTGTTTGTTTTGCAGGTGTCACCGCAGTGTCTAATGTTTGTTCCCTGTTGCAGGCAGTTATTGGTCCCAAGCGAGTTCATAGGTACCCGACAAAGGAAAACCGTCCACGACTAGCAATGGACCAGATACAGAAAGAACTGGCTGATATGCGTGAAAGGATGGATCAGTTCATGACATTGATGACTGGTTTGGCAGAAGGCCAGGCGAAGCTGAAGGAATTGGTTAAGCAACCGAGGCCCGATCCAGAGGTGGAAAAACCTAGTGCTGAGGGGAACCCTGGTAACCCTGGGAACCCTGGTAACCCTGGGAACGCTGATAACCCTGTGAACACTGGAAACATGGGTAATGCAAATGTTGATGGAAACCCGAGTAATGTTGGCAGGGAAGCTCAAATCTTTGGAGTCTTAAAATTCCTTAGGTTTTGATGTCACCAAACTTGGTCTGGTTCAGGGAGTAAGGATCCCTCACAAGTTCAAACCCCTTACTTTTGAGAAATACAACGGGGCTTCTTTCCCACGCACTCATCTCCAATCTTATCTAGGAAGGTTGGGAGCTCACACTGAAGATGAAAAGCTGTGGATGTACTATTTTGAAGACAGTTTAACTGGAGCTTCTCGTGAATGGTATTCTCATTTGTCTCGTACTACCATCAAGAGCTGGAAAGACTTGGCAAAGGCTTTTGTCAAGCAATATCAATACAACTTGTACATGGCTCAAAATCGGACCTTGTTGCTAGGAATGTCTCAGACTTCCAAGGAAACCTTTAGAGAATATGCTCAACGTTGGAGACAGATTGCTGCATTCGTCCAACCCCTAATGTCTGAAAGGGAGATGGCGGACATGTTCATGAACACTCTTCAAGGCAATTATATCGAGATATTGGCTGCTTGCCCGTCAATCAGCTTTGCAGAGATAGTGATTGCTGGAGAAAGGATCGAGAGTCTGTTGAAGATGGGCCGAATTCAAGACAACAGTGCTTCTAACTCATCAGTTCCCAAGAAACCGTTTGCTGGTAATGGTCAGCAAAGAAGAGAAGGTGAGACGAGCGTTGTATATTCCGGCAGAGGCAGGGGCAGAGGACGCCCTAATTATTAACAAGATCAAGTGGCCGCAGTCACTATTCCAACACCTGTTCCTCAACCGCAGTATCATCCGCAACAGCAACCCAGGTACAACAATCAACAACAAGGAGGTAACCCGGGTCAGCCGAGACACTATCAACAACGTCCAAGGCAAACGGACCGGGTCATTGAGCCAATCCCAATGCCTTATTCTGTATTACTTCCCAAGCTGATTGACATGAATCTGGTTACGTTGAGAACTATGGCCCCACCGGTCGATCCCAACAATTTGCCTAGAGGTTATGATGTCAACGTCAGATGTGCTTTTCACTCCAACGCACCTGGCCATACTACAGATAATTGCAAGACTCTCCAGCTAAAGGTACAAGATTTGAGAGATGCCCAGGCCATCAATTTTTCTTCGGTGCCTAATGTTATCCAAAACCCGATGCCAGCTCACGGTGGGCAGAGGATTAATGCTGTTGATAGTGGGGAAACTTTGAATTTGATTTCTGATGTGACTAAAGTGAAGACTTCGCTATCGATAGTCAAAGACCGACTCTTGAAAGGACGAAATTTCCCGGGTTGTGGGGAAGAGTGCAGAAATTGTCAAGACGCCGAGAACGGATGTGATAGTTTGAGAAGGGGTATTCAGCAATTGATAGATGAAGGTTGTCTTCAGTTCGATCAGACTCGTCCAGTGAAGAATGATGTGTCGACAATAACATTTTATTTCACTCCTGCAGAAATATATGTTCCCGAGAGACCCGCTCCGACAACAATATATTTCCCAGAAAGTCCAGCACCAATTTACTCTAACAACCCTCAACCGACTTTGATTGGTCCGGTCACCAACACGGTACCAGGACCTGTTCCGTATGAGAAAGACAGTGCTATCCCGTGGCACTATGGGGCTGATATCTACTGCCAGGGGCAGAAAGTTAACGAAGAAGACATTGACATTGGTAGCTCCGCTGTAGACAATGTCGGAGGAGTTGGTGGCTTCACTCGCAGTGGACGCCTGTTTGCACCATCAATATTGCGCACGAATACTGAAGCTGAGGCAGCTGCCAAGGCTAAAGGAAAACAAGTAGCCACCGAAGAGGTTACTACTGAGGAAGCCCCTCCTAAGACCGCGTTCGAGAAGGAAGTGGACGAGTTTATGAGGATTATCAAGAAAAGTGACTACAAGGTAGTCGACCAGCTAAATCAGACACCCTCAAAGATCTCCATTCTCTCATTATTGATGTGCTCTGAAGCGCACAGAGCAGCCTTGTTGAAAGTACTGAATATGGCCTATGTTCCACCAGAGATAACTGTTAACCAGCTGGAGTCGGTAGTTTCAAATGGAAACGCTAGCCATGGGCTAGGTTTCACCGACTATGACCTGACATCTGAGGGCAGGAATCACAACAAAGCCTTGCATATCACAATGGAATGCAAAGGGGTGGTGCTTTCCCATATTTTGGTTGATACAGGCTCTTCTCTAAATGTTCTTCCAAAGAAAGCCTTAATGAAGTTGGATTGCGATGGCATCATCCTGAGGCCAAGTAACTTAGTTGTGAGGGCTTTTGATGGCTCTAAGAGAGCTGTTTTTGGCGAAGTTGAGTTGCCAGTTAAGATTGGACCGTAGGTGTTCAAGAGCACCTTTTATGTGATGGATATCCAGCCTGCCTATAGTTGTCTGCTAGGTCGGCCCTGGATTCATGCTGCCGGTGCTGTTGCTTCTACTCTCCACCAGAAACTCAAATATGAACTGGAAGGTCAGGTCGTCACTGTCTGTGGTGAAAAGGATATTTTTGTTAGCCACCTGTCTACATTTAAGTATGTGGAGATGGATGGCGATATGCATGAGATGCTGTGTCAGGGCTTCGAAGCCATAAACATCAGTGAGGTTGCGCCCGAAACTGTCTTTTCACCTGAGTCTGAGAAGGTCGGGACTCCTATCTCTTCATACAAGCAAGCTGTTGAAGTGGTTAAGGCTGGTAGTGCCCAAGGCTGGGGCAAATTTGTGGAGCCAATCATAAAAGAAGACAAGTTTGGATTGGGGTATACTCCGGGGTCTCAGAAGAATGAAGTCGATACTTTCTCCAGCGGGGGTTTGGTTTCTCCCCACACCGTCAATGCTGCAGATGAAGACAAGGCTGACAGCGACTGTGACTTAGATAGCTGGATCGCCCGTGTGTCCCAGGAGAAAAGCTCGACAATTGGTCGTCTTAAAAAGTCGTCCGGTTTACTCTACTGAAGGAGTAATTTTTATTTTTTCCTTTTATCACATGCATAACAAAGTCTTACACTTTGACCAAGGTGTAATGACTCATCTGTAGGGCCATCCATTTAGTTACATTTCGCAATTATTTTCATCGTCAATAAAGGACAGCTTTTGCTAACAATTTTGTGTTCTCTTTCTTTCAATTATTTTTACTTTTACAAAAACGGCAATGTTTCTTTTTCATGTTTCTTTTTCGTTTTTCTTTCCAAAAAACACCTCGTAAAACTGATCACCCGGATCTCACTGCTAACGACACTGCTATGGCCAAGTATGACTTCGACAATCCTATCTATCAATCCGAAGAAGGGGTTGAGGAAAATTGTGAATTGCCTGAGGAGTTAGCCAGGTTGTTGAAACAGGAGGACCGAGCTATCACACCTTATCAGGAGGTGGTTGAGACCATCAACATTGGTACCAAAGACAACAAGAAAGAGATCAAGATCGGGGCCAGTCTACAGGCCGAGAGGAAAAGACCGTTGATCATGTACTTGACTGTGTTAGAAAGGTCAATGGGTTGTGTGCTCGGTCAGCCTGACGAGTTAGGTCGAAAAGGGCATGCAATATACTACCTTAGCAAAAAGTTTACCGACTGTGAACAAAGATACTCACTTCTCGAGAAAACTTGCCACGCTTTGGCATGGGCTGCTCGCTGACTAAGACAGTATATGTTGACTCACACGACTCTATTGATATCAAAGATGGATCAAGTCAAGTATATTTTTGAAAAGCCAGCGGGGTTGCTAGGTGGCAAATGATGCTGACAGAGTATGACATCCAATACACTTCACAAAAAGCCATCAAAGGAAGTGTCTTGTCAGACTATCTTGCCGCGCAACCGATTGATGATTACCAACCTATGAGGTTCGAGTTTCCTGATGAGGACATCATGTTTCTCAAATCGAAAGATTGCGAGGAACCACTCCCGGAGGAGGGGCCTGACCCTGAATCCAAATGGATTATGATGTTTGATGGGGCGGTCAACGTCCATGGTCGCGGAGTTGGTGCAGTGTTGATCACACCGGAGGGGGTTCATATGCCATTTTGTGCCAGAATAACTTTTCCCTGCACCAACAATGAAGCCGGACGAAGCAGAATGGGTCCGTTCTCGATACAATCAGCTAGGCATAGTTGAGGAAAAGAGACTAGCAGCTATATGCCATGGCCAGCTATATCAGAGATGGACGAAGAGAGCGTTTGATCAGAAAGTGCTCCCTCGGGAGTATCGAGTCGGTGAATTAGTACTCAAAAGAATTCTTCCTCCCAACACAGATCACAGGGGCAAATGGACACCGAACAACGAGGGTCCATACGTGGTTAAAAGAGTTTTCTCTGGCGGAGCTCTGATGCTAACAACCATGGATGGCGAAGACTTCCCGTCCCCTTTCAACTCATACGCAGTTAAAAAAAACTTCGCATAAAATAGACCCACTGGACAGTAAAAAGAATAGTCCAGGCATAAAAGGGGCATCCCGACGAACCAAAAAAAGAATGAAGATGTTCGGGCAAAAATTAGGGATATAAAAAAAAAATGTACACCCGGTGGGTCGAAAACCCGAAAGGCGGCTCAGGCAAAAAAGGGTATCCCGGTGGATTGAAAACCCAAAAGGGCGGTCCACGCAAAAGTTAGGGAATAAGCGAATAACTGCGATCTGAGTTCATCCGTGTTATATCACCGTTTAATTCAATCCGGCAATCTTCGAAGGTAAAAGATCGACTAATCATCCACTTTAGAAAGCAAGATGAGCAGACCGTCTTGGGACATACGAGCCATAGCAGAGTCGAAACTCGGTGGGACCCCGTTTCCACATTGCCATTAGGATAGTTTCTCTTGTTCAATTTATAGCGATCGCCTCTTTCCAGGGATCAGCTTCCTGATGTACTCGCCTATTCCTGGCACAAATTTTTCAACCAACAAAAGTTGAACAATTCAGTTAAAAAGCCTCTTTACTTTTCATTTATCAGTTTGTTTGCAAAAGATGTCTGAATTCTTGAGGAAACATATTGCATCTGAATGTAATGGTGGCTTTTGCAGATGACTTGCGCAGGAAAACAATCAAAATTGCTTTGAATGTGCTTAATCCCGGATAGTGAATTCAAACCGAGTAATTCCCCGGGGCATACGTGTATTTTTTGGTTACAGGTCACAGGAACCGGATGCCAAGTCATGAATCCTCACCCCCAAGCGGTTGACAAAGCCTCTCCTCTGCAGAGCAGGTTCCCCAGTAGAGTTAACAGTATCCAGACTGTATATCCCCAGCGGAGTCGACAATGCCCGACTGTATCTTCCCAGCAACAGCGGAGTAGTCGCATACCGAATAGACAAGAGGGTGGTGTTCCCAGTGTTCATCTCGTCCCCGGCAGATTATTTTTTTAACAGATTTGTTTTAATCCCCAGCCTGAGGACGATTAGCAAGTTCATATCCCCAACAAAGGTCGATGACTACGACATTTCCCCAGGAAGTGCTTTCCTCACAGACTCTCCTCGCAGAGCCTCGCCAAGCAAAGTTTCCATAGTTGATACTTCCCCAGCAAGGTCAACTTTTCAAAAAAGGCCGATTTATTTTCGGTGGCTCCCCGGTCCCGGCAGATGGGTCGTCCCCACAGAGCATTCAAGGATTGATTCAACGACCCGCTCCCTGCCAGAGTTGCTTCCCCAAGCAAATTTCTTTTTTCTTTTGCACCATGCATAACATTTGCATTTGCATTTGCATGCATATCAAACATACACATAAGCTAATAAACAGGTTCTTCAAAGCATACTGAAAAATTACTTTACAACCAAAGTCATGAGATTCGGCCAGAGGATCAAGTGTGTGTGTGACCCAGCATGAGGGTCATTTCGAAGATTCAGCCTGAGAATTACTTTCCAGAAATCCAGCCTGAGGGTCATTTCGAAGATTCAGCCAGAGAATCGACTACGAGCATTATTTCCCCAGCAAGCCAGCTGGAGGAATAGTTTGACAGCTCAACAGAAAATCAACCTATAAGAGGATCCAGCCCGCGGATCGCATTAAAAAAACAAAGTCTAATCGAAGAGTCGTTATAACATGTTCTAGCCTGAAGAATATGTACGAAGCCCAAAAGTGGGATATTCTTGAAGCTGCATATCTAACATGAAGACTGTAGATTTCGAAAGAGGGTCAACCACCGCATGCCCCAGATGCGAGATCCTGATGATGGGAATTTATCATCAAAACAATCCAGATCTAGCCAGAAGGTCAAAGTCAGGTCTAGCCCGAAGACCGAAAAATAGATAGATTCAGCCAGAGAATCAAAGAAAATAGATTCAGCCAGAGAATCGAAACAATTCAGATCTAGCCAGAAGATCGAAATAGATTCAGCCAGAGAATCGAAACAATTCAGATCTAGCCAGAAGATCGAAGAAGATCTAGCCAGAAGATCGAAGTCAGGTCTAGCCCGAAGACCGGAAATAGATTCAGCCAGAGAGTCGAAATAATTCAGATCTAGCCCAAAGACCGGAAATAGATTCAGCCAGAGAATCAAAATAATTCAGATCTAGCCAGTAGATCGAAGTAGATTCAGCCAGAGAATCAAAGAAAATAGATTCAGCCAGAGAATCGAAACAAAGGAGATCTAGACAGAAGATCGAAGAAGTTCTAGCCAGAAGATCGAAGAAGATCTAGCCAGAAGATTGAAACCGTATCCAGCCCGAGGATCTAAATTAACATCCAACCAGAGGACTAAATTGAGTATAGATTCAGCTAGAGGATCGAAACTCCAGATTAAGTCAGAAGATTGATTCAGATTCAGCCAGAGGATCGGAAGAGAAATAAACAACGTGGTGTATTTCAGCATTTTTGTGGTGTTCTCAGAGCATAGATTTTTTGTCTGTCTTTGGTATTCAATCATAGCTCACCCTGTTTGTCTGATAAGCTGTTCGCTTTCATCCTGCTCGGGTTAGCTGATGACTGAATAGGGGCAGCTGTAACACCCCAAAATTTGCCCTCCTTATTCATGCATTCATTTTTAGTTCATTTAACATTTCACATTACATTTCATCATTATCAATCAGAATTAGATACATTGCATTTCATCATGTCAATCGGGATTAGCTCCAAGAAGCTTGAACATCATCCAGGACACTTTGTGGGTTCTATTTAGATGATTAGTCAACACAAGGGAAATACTTAAGTTACTTCCAACAGGGGTCTATTCGTCAGTCAAAATGTTAATCTTGAAGGAGTAAAGGTTTGTTCATGAGCTGTCATGCTCGCTAGGCGAAGCCCACGTGTTATACAAAAAAAAAATCGAAAAACGAAAAAAAAAATGAAAAACGAAAAAAAAAACCCGATTTTTTTTTAAATAAATAAATAAATAAGTAAATACAAAATAAATAAATAAATAAAAGAAAAAATCTCAGACTTTGACCTCTCTCAAAAGCCCACTAAGCTACCAATATTAGGCTATAAATACTAGAGTTTTCATTGAAACAAAACCCCTGGACAAAACCTGGAGAGAAACCTAGACAGAGAGAGTGAGAATTAATCTGTAGCAACCTCCAGGCAACTCTGAAAGGTTCATTCTGACTCACACACTTTCAGCTCAAGCAAACCCTAACATTGGTTTGCAAATCCAGCTGTGCCATTTGATTTCAACCGATCTCTCCAAACATGTTTTCCCTTATTCCCATTACCTTTGTGCTTTGAAGTTGAATACTCTGAATGTTTGAGGTATGATGGATGAATTTCATTAGGTTTTTGCCCACGGGTTCATAATTATGTATGAATGTATAAATAATGCCTTGAATGCTTAATCGTTTAATTTTTGAAGTGTATGCCACAGGGTTTGAGGTTTCTGAAACCACACTATTATCCATGAAAAATCCAAAACCCGCAGGCGCTCGCTAGCACCTTCGCTAGGCGAGCACACACCGATGCTTCGCCAAGCCTTCGCTAGGCGAGACAGTAGCGATCGCGACAGTAGCATTTGCTTTTTTCTGTTTTGCTCTAATCTGACTTACGTTTGTCATAGCATGTTTTCTCCTAATCCTTATCGTGTTTCACTAACCCTTTTGTTGAGTTTTTGTGAAGGCTCACATGACTTTTGCAGGGATAGCTCGCTGGATATTCCACTTTGCTTGTGGGATACCATTTGGGAGATTTATTCTGATTGCCTTGTTGGCATGTTTACTTTATACATGTTTGTTTTGTATGTGTTCGTATCCCCACAGGTAGCGCGGTTCCTTCGTCAAGGACTGCCTTTTTGCATGAGCATCCCTAACCCTACCAACTCATTGATTTTTCTTCTCCTAATAACACGTTAACTCCTTCTACTACAGGCGAGTAAGTCTCCAAAGGTCGAGCATCCGGTAGATTGCGTAGTAACGTCGTTCGTCCAAAACCCAATCCATAACCCCGTAGTTAGCTGAACTACGACCTGCTCTGATTCTCATTCCAGATGAGATACGTAGGCATGAGACATGATGTCTTAGCGATCACAATTACCCTTAACCCCTAGGTAGCCGAGCTACGAAGACTCTGATTTTCATATTCAGATGAGATACGTATGCAGTGGATGCGACATCCGTGCGAGTCATTTTCTTTTGACCCCCCTTTTTTTAGTAAATAACACATTAGATAAACCCACACCCTTTAGACAAGAACTACAAAAGTGGATCCCGTAGAGTACTACGGATGCGTAGGGGTGCTAATACCTTCCCTTCGCATAATCGACTCCCGAACCCAAGATTTGGTTGCGAGACCCTGTCTTGTCCTTTCCTTTTTCCAGGTTTACTTCGAGCGTTTCCTTTCCCTCCTTTGGGATAAATAACGCACGGTGGCGACTCTCCTGTCTTTCTTCGCCGGTTGTTCTTTTCGCATTCCATTTTTCAGGTTGCGACACATATCAAGGATAAACTCAAAGGAATAACACCCATCACTGGTTAAGATGAACATATCAAGGATGGACTGCCGGGGAAAAAGTAGTGTTTACAATTATCTGTGGGGATAGAAGACCGAACAAAGAGAAAATCCATCACTGTTTAAAGTGAACATATCAAGGATAAACTCTGAGGGGAGAATAGGATTTATATATACCATTTACCGAGAAGAATACTGCAAATAGGAATTACAACTACCGGTTACCGGGTAGAAGATCGAAGAAAGAGACAATCCGTCACCGATTAAAGTGAACATATCAAGGATGAACTCCTCTTGGGAAAATAGGAATTACAACTACGTTTTCACTTGGTAGAATACCAAAAAGAAAGAATATCTGTCACTGGTTAGGATGAACATATCAAGGATAGACTTATCGGGGAAACGTGAAAATAAATCTGTTGGGGAAAACAAAGGAAGTATATTTCATTTTACCGGGTATTGGAAAAAGGTAATGTACTTAACATCAAGAAGAATATTACCAGTTACTGGGTGATAGACTCTTGGATAACAAAAGATCTATCTAGGCAAGAACTAGAAAGAACGATCAATTAAATACTCAACCCAATAAGGATATAACTCAGGGGGAGTGGTTCCATCCAGATAATAAACTGGGGCAAAAACTGAAATAATCATTATCCATGAGGAAATAACTCGGTGGGGAATGTAAAAGGATAAACTCTTTCTGCTCAAGGCGCTGACACTCTACAATTGAAGGATGACAGACACATCAAATCTGCATGAGGAAATAATATCACTAAAGCAGGGGATCAGAAGAAAAAACAATGCGATAAGATGCATAAAAAAATTCCTGATGCTGTGATTTATGCATAAATATGTATGTATGTGATTATGATTATGCTGGAACAACAACATAAAGGATACAAATAACGAAGATTGGAATCATCACTACAAAACACTCAGCTAATCTCAAAAAGATGGAAACACCAACTGGAGAATATGCTAAGGATGCAAATAAATCATATACCTTTGAATAAATCAACTATGGCCGGGGAAAGACATGGAGAACATGCTTTTAATCAATCATGGTAAACTCCATGGGAAGAGAGCACTGTTGAAGGATAATCAACCAAACCTGCCGAGGATAGAGAAGGATCTGTTGAGGATCCAAATAAGTCAACACTGCGGGGAATTTTAAGTCAACACCATGTCAAATAGGAGACAACCTTGCAGGGAAAAAATCAATATTTCTCAGAACCAAACACTATCAGGAATGAGGGAACTTCTATCAGAAGACAAACTCCGCCAGGGAACAAGAGATAAAACTCTGAATGGAGAATCAAGCAAATTGCTGGGGATGCTGTGACTTGTCGGAACAAACCAAAGACCATCAGATTCCTCAATAATCATCAAATTCTTCTTGGAAATTGTGAAATAAACCAATTCCAAGGCAAAGATAACCAAATCTGACTCACACAGGGGAGAAAATGTTGCGGTTATGCAACACAAAAAAATACAAATGGGGATTTGGAGACCAAATAAAGGTTCCGGGATATCCAAGGTCCAATAATCAAATCATAAACTAGGGGACGCAAAACATGAACACCTCAGCCAGGGAATATGATTTTGCAAAGGGGACCAATCATCAGCTCAACCGGGGATAATAGGTCGCTTGGGGAGCGACTTCTTAACCATGATGGGAATGAATGACAAACTGTTAAGGGAGGAAAAAGCTAACAAACCAACTTGTTGGGGAAGACCAACAATGCTTTACACTTCAAGACTTACTTGTTCTCAGATTGTTGTTGCTATTGCTTGCTGATATCGATTATCCTTAAAGTGCATGTTTTTATTATTTTAATAAAAATAATTATTCATTGATTTATTTCAAAATTATCATCATAAAGATTCAATTTTATTTAACGGAGGTAAATAAGAGTAGAAATAATTGGATAAAAGCTCAACTTTATTTAATAGAATGGTAGTCCGTGAATGGCGGGACTCCATGGATCTTTACAAAGTTTGAAAATGGTAATTTACATGGAAAAGTGCTATATTGAATGCAATGATCATTACTCTCCCTACCAACTTTAAAATCCGATGTGCTTCTGTCTTTGGTTGAGAATGACGAATCAGAACCAAATGACTGTTCCAAACTTCTTCAAAGATTGGGACCAGCCGGATGCAGTTACTTGCCATAATCCCTAATTTTTCCTAGATTTCCCCAGGGTGGGGTACTCAATCTACCGGGATAAAATTACTGTTTTTATGTCTCTAACTTTTGCTTTGACTGCCCTTTCAAGTTTTCAATCCACCGAGACGCTCATTTTTGCCTAAGTCACCCTTTCGGATTTTCAACTTAGCGAGTCGTTCTTTTATTGTTTTATGCAAAGTATTTCTTGACTGCATCGACATTTACAAGACGAGTGAACTCTTCACCATCCATAATTGTAAGAATCAAAGCACCTCCTGAAAATGCTCTCTTAACAACATATGTGTAGCGGTAAATTCATGACCATCAAGCCATGTATAAGCTTAACGTCAATAAAACCAGAGTCGCCACCGCACTTTTATTTTTTCCAAATTAAAAGGGAAAAGTATGAACAAAACCCAAAGATAAGAAGTTTTCAAATCAAAACTAATAAAATGCCAGAGATTACAAGTAAGGGGGTTGGTTACACAGAGGGAAGGTGTTAGCACCCAAAGTGTCCTAGATACTCCTAGGAAGACTTTTTTATGTGCGTATGTGTTTTTGGTATAAAATGATGTTTGTAATAAATGGAGTGTGGGTATGAGAAAAGAATTCATTAATTATATTTTTGTGTTTGACAAGACCTTCGGACTTGTGCCTATCTACCAACATAAAAATGAGGGATCAAAACCTCGTAGTTCGTGGTACTAATCTCAAAGTGAGTGAATTGTTTTTAACAAAAATTTAAATTTTAAAGAGGCAAAAAGGGCCTAAAAGATTTTGCATGAGTGTTAGTTCTTTTTTTATTTTGAAACTTTAAGTCAATATGGTTAAGTTAATTTACAAGTTTGATTAATAAAAGAGTGTAAAAATGAAATGGCACAAGGTCAAAGTTTCTAATTTGCAATAAAGTCCAAGTTTAGAAATCACAAGCAAAGAAGATTTGAAAAGGGGGAGAGATTTGAAATTTAAGAAATGGGAGGAGATGAAGAGACTAATCCTAAGTAATAATTTAAAAGTTAAGAGTTGAAAAGATCTGACCACTAGGATGCAATCCAATAGACAAGAATGTCATATAGAAACCCATTTTTCCTTTGGACTTTAAATCAAGGAATATAAATAAGCAAGTAGCAAATTGAAGAGTAAGACATCAAATAAAGATATCCACATCCAAGCTAGCAACTTCATAGTCTTCTTCTTAATCTCCTCATGTATCAGATGACTTACTCCTTGATTGGCTCAAAATAAGGCATTAGACACATGTTCAAAGTAACATTTGCATCAAGACCATGTAACAGATGAACTCAAGTGGATCCCAATACTTGCATCAGATGAAAACTTAAATCACAATAACTTGGTTTCAGAAATGTTGGCATTGGCCAAGTCCTTTTGAATAGGGAATGTTGCCTAATTCTAAGTCCAAAAGCTCAGATCAAATCCAGCAGTCCACCCAAACATTTTTAGGGTTTTTTTGTTGTTTATTAGGTATTTTAAGGTCATAAGACCACAAACACAAACAAGATACACAAACAAATATATACAATCACAATATATGGCTCAAGTGAGCAAAGTAAAAATGGCATAATCATAAACAAATTAAATGATATGTTAAATGACAAATGAAATAGTAAATGACAAATGAAATGGTAAATGGCTTGAATTTAAATTATATAAAGTAAATGAGTTGACACTACGCCAAACAAGACCTTAGACAACGCTTTTTTTAGCCTTAGACAGCGCTTTAAAGCGCTGTCTAAGCCTCCGCTGCTAAAGGTTTAGACAGCGCTTGTTTAAATCTTAAAAGCGCTGTCTAAGCCCCCCCCTTAGACAGCGCTTTGGCCAAAAGCGCTTTCTAAGACCCTCCTATTTTAATTTTTTTAGGTATACCTTAGACAGCGCTTTTGGCAAAAGCGCTGTCTAAGGGGGGGGGCTTAGACAGCGCTTTTCAAAAAGCGCTGTCTAAGCCCCCCCTATTTTAATTTTTTTAGGTATACCTTAGACAGCGCTTTAGGCAAAAGCGCTGTCTAAAGGGGGGGGCTTAGACAGCGCTTTTCAAAAAGCGCTGTCTAAGCCCCCCCCTTAGACAGCGCTTTTGCCTAAAGCGCTTTCTAATCCCCCCTTAGACAGCGCTTTTTACAAAAGCGCTGTCTAATGTATACGAAATTTTTTGTAGCTTTTGTTTTAAACCACATTTTTTCCAGGTTTATAAACCAGAATTTCTACCTGTTTTCAACCAGATTTTGACAGACAGTTATCACATTTATACATGCCATTTTGGCCTTTTTTCTACCAATTTTTGGCTAACAAATATATATATATATACCAATTCAACCCAATTTTGCCTTAAATGTATCGAAATATATACAAATTTATGTACACATTTACAAGTCATTACATATACTACAAATGTACACATTTTACACATTAATTACACAAATTTATGAAAAAACTTTGAGCTCTATCATGAATTGACACCACTCCTCTTTGATTTCGTCCACTTGATCCTTTGTATAAAATGCACACTTGAATTCCTCAAAGTACTACATAATAATATAACATATTTTGAATTAATTCCAACTATTTAATTAAATGAGATATGTGTAAATATAAAAATAACTCATAAGTTAGAAATACATACATCGGTGAGAATCACTAATCGGCCCAAAGCAAGAGTATCCCGCATAAACCTCAACACGAAATACCCGCAATCTATTTGATTACGTTGTTGAGGACACTACATGAAAAAAAAATATGGATTATAAATCCTAAGTTTTATCAAGTGTCATCACTAATATAATAAAAAATGTGGTAATTAAAAATATACCGCCACTTTAATCCATGTAATGCGGTTGGCGCCCCTCCTTGAGGTTTGGATATCTCGTTGGGCCCGAAAAGCTTGTAGGATGCTAATAAAATAAAAATGAAGCAATTAGAACAATTCACATAAACTAAGAAAATTTTTGAACATTCTCACTTACGTGTCAATTAGGAACTTCATATCCGGGTATGTTGCCCAATCATTTCCTAACGAGTCAAGATAATACACAATTTCTCGGATAGGATTGATTGCGAGCAACAACCAATGTCCACTGTAATGATTAGGCAAATGTTAGATGGTAACTTGGAAAATAATTATAATAGATGAATTTAGAATGAAATGCTAACCCGGTATTAAACGGTATAAAAAACAACTTCTCCGCATCTTTATTGTCATTGAGGATCCGAAGAACGTACTCCGTCACGGTATCCGGTCTATTTAAGATTAAACCTAAGTTGATGCTCGCGGGTGCTAAGAATCCGAATGACTCGTCCAAATCATTGGGGCGCATCATTTTGTCATACAAAAACCTAATATAAAAACATCATTAACACCTCTTTTGAAACATAAAGTAAACCGGATTAACATAAAGTAAACATCATTAACATAAGTTGTTTAATTAATAAAACAAAGTAGACCGGATTTACCTAATATATGTATTGACAACGTTGACGCCGATTTCTTCATGACCAAAAACTTGCATGAAGTCTTCATTACCAATCATTTGGTCGTGAGCAAAGCCGAAAATCCCTTCCTCCATATGTATAGTCCGAACACCTCCGGTCGGTATATCGGTCATCTCTATAAATGTCCTGAGGCACGACCTATACTTGTCTGTTTTAGTTGAATTTTTTGGTGCTATTATTACTCTCTCAAACTCTTCTAATAATGCATGAACATAGGTACAAATCCCCTAAGTTTTGAACGGGTGCAAGAGTTACTAGTATGATGCAACAATTCTGAGCAAACAGTAACATATTCTTACAAATTCATGTGTTTTTGAGTCATTTTTTCCTGTAAAGAGTAATCATACGTGTTGTAGTAGGCATTAGTGAGTATATAAATATATATAGTACAGACAAAGAAAAACATCTTATATGCCACCTGAGTACATGCATTTTATATGCTCAGAAAAAACACACAAACACAAGAAAAACAATAAAAAATAAAAAGAAGTATCTTGAAACATACCAGTTCTGTTCGCTTGGAATTTCTGCCCGGTTTTATATGTGCTTCAACAGTTTCGTCAAACTTTGCCTTGGCGTTGGCCTGAACAATATATAATGATATTAAAACATACAGTAAACAATGGAACATTGCAGGTAAAACAGGAACAGTGTAAAACAATGGAATACAGTACACACAAAATAGGGTTTAGATTGTTGAGATTGTTGAGATTGTTGAGATGAGGAGTGCGGTGGCGGAAACGGTGGCGGAAACGGTGGCGGTCGCTTGTTTGGGTGACGGCGGAGGTGAATAGGGTTTTCGAACGTTGCGCTGGAAAAATGTGTTTTGGGTGTCTGAGAGGTGAGTGAAGAAGAGGGAAAACAAAAATACGTACTGAGAACGAAAATACAATCCTGAAATTTTATTTTAATTAGACCTTAGACAGCGCTTTTGTGGAAAGCGCTTTCTAAGGTATGCCTTAGACAGCGCTTTCCAAAAGCGCTTTCTAAACCCCCCCCTTAGACAGCGCTTTTGGTTTTAATTTTTTTTTAAAATTTAAAGACTTTAGACAGCGCTTTATCAAAAGCGCTGTCTAAGGTCTATATTTAAACGCGCTTTCTAAAAGCCCTGTCTAAGGGGGGGGTCTTAGACAGCGCTTTTAAAAAGCGCTGTCTAAGACCCCCCCTTAGACAGCGCTTTCCTTATTTCCTTGGAACATTTTCAGCGCTTCATTTTAATTTTAACCTTAGACAGCGCTTTCTTTTAAAAGCGCTGTCTAAGATGCGCTGTTAAAAGTTATTTTTGCCATAGTGTGAAATTAAAAGCAATAATAATAAAAGTTAGTCAAATGTTAGTCGATTAGATGTTAGTGAAGTTTTTCTTTTCAATTGATTAAGTCATTCTTTAGAGAACACTCAACCCTCTATTCACAAGCATGGATCCTTGAACCAAGATATCTCCTGAAGGAAGGAGAAAATGCCAAGTTTCCATACAATACCATGAAAGGGGGAAGATTTACAATCTCACTTACTAGAATGCTATGCCTTTGGGTCAAAATTTAACGCTATGTTAAGCAATCGTAATTGGACTTATATAGAAGTCACAACTATCTGAGATCGGGCAATATAAATATTGTTGTTAATGCATTTTAGAGATATGGTATAATGAACCATACTCCTAAAACATACCAGACACAAAAAGAAAATGATCAAAGGATGGACCTAATCTCATCCATACTTATATTGGTTCATCTAACATGAAGTTATTGATGAACCAATTAGCCTTAGGATATTGAGACTTAATTGGTCAATGAAAGGGATGGGATAGAATGAGATTGAAGATGAAGAGGGATGGGAGATGAGACAAACACAAATTGGTCATGGGAGGAATTTTATCAAATTAAAATCATTCATTCATTTTGGGAGATGAAATGTACATTTCATCAATCCCCTAAATCTAATGATTTTAATCCTACAAAATTCAAATCAACCTTGACCAAGACCCAAACACATAGTAAACTTCACAAGTCAATAAAGATGGCTCAACACAAATTCTACACAATTAATGAATTAAAAATCAAATTAAAATGCATTTTAATTAAATTATGTTTGATCAAAAACCTAAAACCTCTTCAAAACACCAAATAAATGGCCAAGAGAGTTATCATAGGTCAAACAAGGTCAAAGGACCTTGGACAAAAAATCTCATAATTTTTGAAAAGTCAGAAGTATTTTTAAACAATTAAAAATATGCAAAAAAACAATTAAAACATGAAAAATATCAAAATTAATCCAAAAAATAATTTTAACTCAGAAAATGAAAGAGGAAAATATTTGAATTTTTTTGGTGAAAGTCCCATATTTTTTGGATTAAAAATGAGGGATTAAATGAAATAATCATAAATTCAAAAAAAGGAGAGACATCTGATCTCCCTAATTAATCGAGGTTGCAGATCAGATGGTCGAAACGCGCGCTCCATCATGTTCTCAAGTCAATGCGTGTACACGCATGGTAATCAGAAGCAACACATGAGATTAAAACAATTTGAATGAATCAGATGGTCTGGATTGATCCAGCGCACCACCGGAGCCCTAACTCCGATCATCTTCTCCGGTGAGGACCACCAGACTGATTTAACTCAAAACTTATGAAAAATAAAAAGTGAATACACTAATTTGAAGGAAAAATGCTCAGGAGCACGAATCTGGCTCAATTTTATCCAATTCCAAATATATAAAAAGATACAGGGATTTGAATTTTGAGGATCATGAACTGAGTTACTTCAATTTGACCTCAAAGCAACTCAATCTTCTTGCCTACATTGATAGGACTTCATAGAATCAAAAATCAAGAAGAATGGTGAAGAATTGAGGGAGAATAGAAGAGATGAAAATTCTGAAAAATTACCTTCAATGGAGCTTCAAATTGGCACAATCTTGCTTTCAATTATGCTTGGCTTTGCTTCAGATGCTTGATGAAAGTGAAATAGATCAAGGAAAGGGATGAACTCTTGGTGTTTCAATCACAAAACAAATGAAGAATTGAAACTCGATTTTTAAAGAAAATCCTCAAGTTTATCCTTCAATGGTGAGGGTTTGGGGTTGCAGGTTCAAAGCTTGGGCATGAGGTCCTTGATTCTGAGCAATGAGGGTCTTATTTATAGGCCATGAGATTGATTTTTGCACACTTCCAAATTTGGAAAAATTTGAAATTCTCCTTTGCATGGTTGCATGGGCGTGTGCTAGGCCCATGAGATGATGTGATATGATCCATAATTGAATGTTAATCATGCTAAAACCATGTTGGAATTCCATGTAAATGTGTATGAAAAAATGGAAGCTGAATTTATCCAAATGATCCTTTAACTTACACCCATGCGTAAGTCCCTCATACTTTTCCCAAATGAGACGATCTTGGACTTCTTGGAAAGGTGAGATCAAGGGGAACAACTTTGATGTTGAACACTTTTTCATTTGAAGTTTGGATCATGATGAATTTTGAGGTGGAAGTTCGGTAAATCAAACATATTTGAAAATTTTCTAAGCCCCAAGTCAAATGTTCACTTCTTCCACCTTGAATAACGTTTTCTATGGACTTCAAATGAGAAACGTTCCTTCATCAAAGTTGTATCTATTTCAAACCTATTCAATTTGGTCACAAATTTAACCTCATTTAGATTTGACATAAAGGAGTTATGCATTTTAGAAGTTGAGGAAAATCACTTGTCAGTGGTATTGGCCCAAAATGACCTATAATGTTTCCTCTTGGCATATGCATATGTAAGTTGAATTTACATTTCCTTAAAACATAAAAGTTTAAGTAGACATCTTTAATTTGATCATGTAATTTGAATGGTATTCATATCATAAAAATTGAGAAAGTTATGGTCTTGGGAAGTTGACCTCTAAACTAGGGTTCATACAAAATGACCTATAATCTTTCACCATAAAAAATGACTTTCCAAGCAAAAATAGATCTAGACTTCAACATAAAAGTTGTTTTTAATATCATTTTGAGTAACGTTTCTCTTGAAATCATTTTCATATGACAAAAGTTGTAGGAGACAGGGTATATGAAACCCCAGTTTTGACCAGTTGACTTCCTTTGGTAACCACCATGAACCATCTTGCTAGTTTGACAATCTCTTTATTTTTGGGGCTCATGGAGGATCATATATGCATAATATGATGTAATTTTAAGTATCCCTTGAAATATTTGATCAATTGTTGAAGAAATTTATTGAAGAAGTCACACAAGATACCTAGATGAATTAGGGTTTCCAAGGCAAACTAACTCCAAACGCTTGATGATTTCTTGATCAAAATAACATGTGAAGATCATGGAGATCCATAGATGATGCTTAGGGACAATATAAACCAATTCTTGATTGTGCTCCTTGCATTTTGGGTCTAAAACCCTAAATATGAGCTTGATATAGCATACATGAGCGAACACGCTACCTACAAAAGCAACAAACTATACATTGACACATTTTTGGTATTTTGGTTAGTAAATAAAAAAATGAAGTATGATACAATCAAATGTGCTTGGTGATCCCTCCCAATGCAAACCCAATGAATGAGGGGTAAGGAGGATTCCAAGTTGTGATCCCAATGTCAATGCATATGATGAGATATCATGAGGGATCTTAGGGTCAAAATTGGGGTCTTACAATATGGGCCTTCATAGTTAGGAGTCCATTCTCCCCTAGCATCAGGTTTGAAAGATAGAATCTTCTTGAGCACAATGTCACCTTCTCTAAACACACGAGGCTTGAATTTCTTATCAAAAGCTTTCTTCATTCTCTATTGAAATGACTAGCCATGACACATGTCAGTCAATCTCTTCTCTTCAATCAAATTCAGCTAGTCATATTTGGTCTGACACCATTCAGCTTCAGTCAACTTGGCTTTCATCGGTACATGCAATGACGGGATCTCAACCTCCACATGGAGCATAACTTCCATGCCATAAATGAGAGAGAAAAGGGTTGCCACTGTTGAAGTGAGGATGGATGTCTGGTACCTATGAAAAGAAAATGGGAGCATTTCATGCCAATCTTTGTACGTCACAACCATCTTTTGAATGACTTCTTGATGTTCTTATTTGCAACTTCAACAACCCCATTCAACTTCAACAATCTTTAAGTCTTTGCAAAGAGCTTCCACTATATTATTGTTCAAGTTTGATCCATTATCAGTAATGATCTTACTTGGCACACCATAACGACATATTATCTGATTCTTGATAAACCGGACCACCACCTGCTTGGTCACATTTGCATACGATGTCGCTTCAACCCACTTTTTGAAGTAGTAAATAGCCACCAAAATGAAACAATGTCTGTTTGAAGCTTTTGGCTCAATCATCCCAATCATATCAATTCCCCACATGGAGAAGGGCCATGGGGAGGAAATGAAGTTCAACAGTTTCGGAGGAACATGAAACTTATTTGTAGAAATTTGAAACTTGTGGCATTTCTTCACAAACTTGTAACAATCAGATTCCATTGTCAGCCAATAGTAACCTGCTCTTAATATTTTCTTTGCCATAGCATGTCCATTGGAATGAGTACCAAAGGAACCTTCATGGAGTTCAGTCATCAATAGGTCTGCTTCGTGTCTATCCACACATCTGAGCAAACCCATATCAAAATTTCTCTTATAAAGCACATCACCGTTCAGGTAGAAGTTTCCAGCTAATCTTCTCAAAGTCTTCTTATCTTTCAAAGATGCCCCGAACGGGTAAATTTGACTTTGGAGGAAACATTTGATACCGTAAGACCTTGTTTTTCATCTTTGACTTCTTCAACAGAAAACACATGAGTTGGCCTATCAAGACGCACCACAGTCAAAGTTAGAACTTCATTCTAAAAATTCACGATAATCATTGAAGCCAACGTTGCAAGAGCATTTGCCATCCGGTTTTTTCATCTCGAGGTATATGATAAAACTCAACCTTTGTAAAGAAAGTTGATATCCTCCTCACATAATCTCTATATGGTATCAAACCGGGTTAATTCGTCTCCCATTCACCTTTGATCTGATTCACAACCAAATCTGAATCTCCATAGATGTCAAAATATTTGATTCGGAGATCAATGGCTTGTTCAAGCCCCATAATGCAAGCTTCATACTCAACCATATTGTTTGTACACTTGAAGGTCAATCTAGCTGTAAATGGAAAATGAGTGCCTTGAGGAGTAATAATCACTGCCCCAATTACATTACCATACGAATTAACAGCTCCATCATATACCATGCCCCAACGGGAACCAGACTCTGGCCCTTCTTCAAGCAATGGTTCATCATAATCTTTCATCTTCAAGTATAAAATCTCCTCAACCGGAAATTCATACTACATTGACTAATAATCTTCAATTGGATGGTGATCCAAATGGTCATCCAAGACACTACATTTAATTTCTTTTTAAGATCCGTATTCAATATTATACTAAGATAACAACATTTGCGAACGGGCAATCCTCCCTGTTAAAGCAGGCTTCTCAAGAACGTACTTGATTGGATCCATTTTGGATATCAACCAAGTAGTATGATTTAATATATACTAGCGCAGACGCTTAGCAGCCCAAGCCAATGCACAACACTTCCTTTCAAGCATAGAATACCGAGTCTTACAGTCGGTGAATTTCTTACTAAGGTAGTAAATTGCATATTCTTTGTTTCTAGATTCATCTTGCTGACCAAGAACACAACTCATAATTTCTTTAAGAATAGTCAAATACATGATCAAAGGTCTTCCTTCAATAGGCGGAGACAGAATCAGAGGCTCAAGTAGATATTCTTTGATACTATCGAAAGCTTTTTGGAAATCTTACGTCCAATCACAAGACTGATCTTTCCAAATAAGCTTGATATAGGCGCACATGTGGCAGTCATATGCGATATAAATCTTGAGATATAGTTCAAGAGGCCGAGAAAACCTTTGACTTGCTTCTCAATTTTTGGCACATGCATCTCTTGTATTGCTTTGACCTTGGCAGGATCAACTTCAATACCCTTCTCGCTGACAAAAAAGCCCAACAACTTACCAGAGCGAACACCAAAAGTACGTTTATTGGGATTCAAGTGGAGTTTATACTTCCTTAAACGATGGAATAACTTCAACAAATGCCTAACATGTTCTTCTTCATCACTTGATTTAGCAATCATATCATCAACATAAACTTCAATCTCTTTATGCATCATATCATGAAAAATATCGAAGTCTATGTTGATGATATGATTGCTAAATCAAGTGATGAAGAAGAACATGTTGAGAATTTGTTGAAGTTATTCCAACGTTTGAGGAAGTATAAGCTCTGCTTAAATCCCAATAAGTGTACGTTTGGTGTTCGTTCTGGTAAGTTATTGGGCTTTATTGTCAGCGAGAAGGGTATTGAAGTTGATCCTGCCAAGGTCAAAGAAATAGAAGAGATACCTACGCCTAAAACTGATACGCAAGTCAGAGGTTTTCACGGCCGCTTAAACTATATCTCAAGATTCATTTCGCATATGACTTCCACATGTGCGCCTATATTCAAGCTTCTTCGGAAATATCAGTCTTGTGATTGGACCGAAGCCTACCAGAAACCTTTTAATAGTATCAAAGAATATTTGCTTGAGCCTTTGATTCTATCTCCGCCTGTTGAAGGAAGACCATTGATCATGTATTTTACTGTGCTTGAAGAAAGTATGGGTTGTGTTCTTGGTCAGAAAGATGAAATTGGAAAGAAAGAATATGCTATTTACTACCTTAGTAAAAAATTCACCGACTGTGAGAGTCGGTATTATATGCTTGAATATACTTGTTGCGCATTGGCTTGGGCTGCCAAGCGCCTATGTTGAATCATACTACTTGGTTGATATCCAAAATGGATCCAATCAAGTATATTTTTGAGAAGTTTGCTTTAACTAGGAGGATTTCCCATTGGCAGATGTTGTTATCCGAGTATGATATTGAATACCGATCTCAGAAAGCAATTAAAGGTAGTGTCATGGCTGACCATTTGGCTCACCAACCGATTGAAGATTACCAGTCAGTGCAGTATAACTTTCTTGATGAAGAGATCTTATACTTGAAAATGAAAGATTGTGATGAACCATTGCTTGAAGAAGAGAAAAAACCTGGTTCCCGTTGGGGCGATATTTGATGGAGATGTTAATCAGTATGGTAATGGCATTGGGGCAGTGATTATTACTCCTTAAGGCACATATTTTTTGTTTACATCTAGATTGACTTTCAAGTGTACAAACAATATGGCTGAGTATGAAGCTTGCATTATGGGGCTTGAAGAGGCCATTGATCTTAGAATCAAATATTTAGACGCCTATGGAGATTCAACTTTTATTGTGAATCAGATCAAAGGTGAATGGAAGATGAATAACCCCGGTTTGATACCATATAGAGATTATGCGAGGAGGATTTCAACTTTCTTTCCAGAGGTTTAGTTTCATCATATCCCTCGAGATGAAAACCAGATGGTAGATGCTCTTGCAACGTTGGCTTCAATGATTATGGTGAAGTATTGGAATGAAGTTCCTAATTTGACTGTGACGCGTCTTGATAGGATAACGCATGTGTTTGCTGTTGAAGAGGTCAAATATGAGAAGTCGTCGTATTTTGATATCAAGTGTTTCCTCCAAAGTCAAATTTACCCGCCTGGGGCATATTTGAAAGATAAGAAGACTTTGAGAAGATTGACTGGCAACTTCTACCTGAATGGTGATGTGCTTTACAAGAGAAACTTCGATATTGTTCTGCTCAGATCCGTGGATAGACACGAAGCATACCTATTGATGACTAAAGTCCATGAAGGTTCCTTTGGTACTCATTCCAATGGACATGTTATGGCTAAGAAGATGTTGAGAGCAGGTTACTATTGGCTGACAATGGAATCTGTCTATTGCAAGTTTAGGAAGAAATGCCACAAGTGTCAAATTTATGCAGATAAGATTCATGTTCCTCCGACACTTTTGAACATCATTTCCTCCCCATGGCCCTTCTCCATGTTGGGAATTGATATGATTGGTATGATTGAGCCCAAAGCTTCGAACAGACATCGTTTCATTCTGGTGGCTATTGACTACTTCACAAAGTGGGTTGAAGCGGCATCATATGCAAATGTGACAAAGCAAGTTGTTGTGAGGTTTATCAAGAACCAAATTATATGCCGTTATGGTGTGCCAAGTAAGATTATTACTGACAATAGATCGAACTTGAACAACAATATGGTGAAAGCTCTTTACAAAGACTTCAAGATTGCGCATCATAATTCTTCTCCTTACAGACCTAAGATGAATGGGGCTGTTGAAGCCACAAACAAGAACATCAAGAAGATCATTCAGAAGATGGTCGTAACATACAAGAATTGGCATGAGATTCTCCCATTTGCTTTGCATTGGTATCGTACATCCATCCTCACTTCAACAGGGGCAACCCCTTTCTCACTTGTTTATGGTATGGAGGTTGTGCTCCCGGTAGAGGTTGAGATCCCATCATTGTGTGTGCTGATGGAAGCCAAGTTGACTAAAGCTGAATGGTGTCAGACTTGGTATGACCAGCTGAATTTGATTGAAGAGAAGAGGTTGACTGCCATGTGTCATGGACAGTTATATCAACAAATAATGAAGAAAGCTTTTGATAAGAAGGTTAGACCTTGTGCATTCAGAGAAGGTGATCTTGTGCTCAAGAAAATTTTATCTTTCAAACTAGATTCTAGGGGAAAATGGACTCCTAATTATGAAGGCCCATATGTTGTTAAGAGAGCATTTTCAGGCGGTGATTTGATTTTTACAACTATGGATAGTGAAGAGTTCACGCTTCCTGTGAATGTCGATGCAGTCAAGAAATACTTCTCCTAAAAAGAAAAGAAAACCTCGCTAAGTTGAAAACCCGAAAGGGCGGCTTAGGCAAAAATGAGCGTCTCGGTGGATTGAAAACCTGAAAGGGCGATCCAGGAAAAAGTTAGAGACATAAAACAAAAAATTTATCCCGATAAATTGAGTACCCCACCTTCGGGAAATTTATGCAAAAATTAGGATTATGGCAAGATCATAGTGGATATTAAAGGCGGTACAAGGATTAGTGATCATTGTATTCAATGTAGCCCTTTTCCATGTAAATTACCATTTTTAACTTTTGTAAAGATCTATGGAGTCTTGTCATTTATAGACTTCCATTCTATTAAATAAAGTTGAGCTTTTTGTCCAATTGTTTTTACTCTTATTTATTAAGCTAAATAGAATTAAATTTTATTATGATCATTTTGAAATTAAAGTTTTAAAATAAAAAGCAGGTTTTCTTAAATAATAAAAGCAGTTACTTTTAAAAAGTAATTAAAGGAATATCAATATCGGTTTGAAAATGGTAAGTTCTAAATTCGAAGCATTGTTGGTTTTCCCCAAGCAGTTGGCGTGATCTCTATTTATTCCCCAACAGCATTTCAGCAACTCCAACCGGGTTTCGTTGGTTTCCCCAGTTCAGTTTGTGATTGCCTCCCTCGAGTTGTAGGCGCGTCATCACAGCAGTTTCAATAGATTCAACAAATTTTGTTCCCCCGCAAGTCGCCATCAGAGTTGTCCCTAACTCTTGAGCAACATTTTTGACCCTTTGCAAGGTGTTCTCCCATTTGATATGGTGTTGACCTAAAAATCCCCGCAGAATTGATAATGTAGTTTCCTCAGTAGAACCACCCCTTTTCCCCAGCCAGGGTTGAGCCTTTGAGGTGTCCGATTCTCTCTAGCAGTTGTTTCCCTCCTGTGAGGATTGACGGAGTACTGTATTCATGATGCAATCCATTTACATTTGTATCCTTTGTGATCGTTTTGTCAGCATAATCATCATATACATATACATTCGTTTCATTATTGCATAATAATACACTTTGAGATTCATTGTTTCTCTGATCCTCTGCTACGGTGGTATACTTTTTACCCATGCAGATTTGGTTTGTCTGTCCTCTTTCAATTGTAGAGTGTCATCCCACTAAGCAGAAAGAATTTAACCTTTCTCATTCCCCACTGAGTTACTTCCTCGAGGATGATTGTTATTTCAGCTTCCTCCCCAGTTGATAGTCTGGATGGAACCAATCCCCTTGAGTTATATTCTCATTGGGTTGAGTCTTTGATTGACCGTTTTCTTTCTAGATCTTACCTAGATAGATTCTTTTGGTCCCATGAGAGATTACTACCCAATAACTAGTAATATTCTTCTTAATTTGCAAGTATTTCACTTTTTTGCCCAATACCCGACAAAAGTACCCCTTTTCTCCCCAGCGGATTCGTTTCTCACGTTTCCCCGGGAAGTTTATCCTTGATATGTTCATCCTAACCGGTGATGGATATTTTCTTCCCTGCTTTGAGTTTATCCTTGATATGTTCATCCTAACTGGTGACAAATATTCTCTTTTTGGTATTCTACCCAGTAAAAAGGTAGTTGTAATCCCTATTTCTTTCCCCAGAGAGTTAATCCTTGATATGTTCATCCTAACCGATGACGAATTTCCTCTTCTTTGTGGTCTTCTACCTAGTAACTGGTAGTTGTAAATCCCGCTTCCCCTTGGAGTTTATCCTTGATATGCTCATCTTAACTGGTGAAGGATATCCTCTTTTTTGGTATTTTATCCAGTATCCGATAGATATAATTCCTACTTTTTCAGGCAGTTTATCCTTGATATGTTCATCTTAATCGGTGACGGATATCCTTCCTAATGTCCCCAGGTGAGTCTATCCTTGATATGTTCATCTTAACCGATGACAGATATTCTTCCCCTTTGAGTATATCCTTGATATGTTCACTTTAATCAATGATGGATATTCTCTTCTTTTGCGGTCTTCAGCCAAGTAACGGGTAGTTGTAAATCCTATTTGGCTTTTCTCCAGCAAGTTATTCTTTACCTAGTAACAAGTAATAAATACACGTCTTGGTTTCCCTCAATGAGTCATCCTTGATATGTTTACCCTAACCGGTAACAGATGTCCTCTCTGCCAGATTAAGTTATCGCCTTACACAGTAACCGGTAATGGATAATGTACTTTTGTTCCTCCTGTGCAAAAGTTTTTTTCTTCCCCAATTGAGTTCGAGTGCGTATTTCCTTAGTGAAATCTCGTTTTCCTGTTTGGTTCGGGTATTTCATTTTTATTCTGATTTACCCGTTTCCTCTGCAGATGTTCATTTTATTCTCCGGTTGATTCTTTCCATTGATTCATGGAATCTCTTGAGTCCCCCAGCAGTTTTTAAATTCGTAGTCTGGCGTACGCACAACTTTTTATCCCCAGTGTCTCTGTCTTCCCAGTGAGTTTTCCTTACGAAATGCATTATACTCCTGCGTACTTTCGGTCTCTCCGTATTCTTTTCCTTTGTGGCAACATTTTCCCCACAAAGATTATTTTTGCATTCATATCATATGCATCATGAGGCCTTTTAGGGACCTAAGTTTGTTTCTATATGTTGTTATTTAAGTCCATTCTATTGAGTCGATATGAAGATTTTAGCCTTCATCTCCTAATCTAGAATGTCCTTAAATAGGGGCAGCTGTAAGACCCCAATTTTGACCATAAGATCCCTCATGCTATTCTCATCATATGCATTAGCATTGACATCACACCTTGACATCCTCCTTACCCCTCATTCGTTTATTTACTAACCAAAATACCAAAAATATGTCATTGTATAGTTTAACTCTTTTATAGGTAGTGCACATGCTCACCTATGCTCTATCAAGTTCATATTTAGGGTTTGAGACCCTCAATGCAAGGAGCTCAATCAAGAAGTGGTTTACTTTGGCTCTAAGTATCATATATAAATCCCCATAATCTTCACATGTTATTTTGATCAAGAAATCTTCAAGATTTTGGAGTTGGTTTTCCTTGGAAACCCTAATTCATCTGGATATCTTATGTGACTTCTTCAACGTGTTTCTTCACCATTTGATCAAATATTTCAAAGTATACTTCATATTACATCATATTATGCATATATGATCCTCCATGGGTACCAAAAGTTAAGAGAATATCAAGCTAGCAAGTTGGTTCATGGTGGTTGACCAGAGGAATTCAATTGATCAAAACTGGGGTTCCCTAGACCCTATATCCTACAAATAACTTTCATGTTGAGGTCAAGAGCTAGTTTTTCTTGGAAATTCATTTTTTATGGTGAAAGATTATAATTTATTTTGTCTAAACCCTAATTTGGAGGTCAACTTCCCAAGACCATAACTTACTCAATTTTTATGAGATGAAAGTTATTAAAGTTGCATGATCCAATTCAAGATGTCTACTTCAACTTTTATGTTTGGAGGAAGTGCAAATTCAACTTTTAAGTGCATGTGATATAGGGAAACATTATAGGCCATTTTGGGCCAATACCCATTGAATAAGTGATTTTCCTCAACTTCTAAAATGCATAACTCCTTCATTTTAAATCTAAATGAGGTCAAATTTGTGACCAACTTTAAGGATTTTGAGAGAGATACAACGTTGATGAAGGAACGTTTCTCATTTGAAGTCCATAGAAAAAGTCACTCAAGGTGGAAGAAGTGAACATATGGCTTGGTACTTAGAAATGTTTTTGATATGTCTGATTTTCCAAACTTCCACCTCAAAATTCATCATGATCCAAGCTTCAAATGAAAATGTGTTCAACATGAAATTTGTTCCTCTTGATCTAACCTTTCCAAAAAGTATAAGTTTATCCTACTTGGACAAAAAATGAATGACTTACGCATGGCTTAAAGTTGAAGGACCATTTGGAAGATTTGAAGTTCCACTTTCCATACACGAATGCATGGACTTTCCACATGACTTCAGTATTGATTACACTCAGTTTTGGACCTAAATGCATCATTACATAGGCCTATCACACGCCCATGCATCCATGTAAAGGATATTAATATTTTTGGGATTTTGAAAGAAGTGTGCAATTATCAATCACTTGGCTTATAAATAGAGCCCCTCTTGCTCAGAACTATGGACCCAAGTGCACAAGCTTTAAATCAGTAACCCTAAACCCTCACATCCAAAGGATAAGCTTGATGATTTTTATTGAAAATCGAGTTTGAATCTCTCAACTATTTTGAGATTGAAACTCCAAGAGTCCATCAATTTTCTTGATCCATTTCCACTCCATCAAGCATTTGAAGCAAGACCAACCACAATTGAGAGCAAGATCGTGTTCATCTGAACCTGCGTTGAAGGTGAATTTCTGAATTTTTCATCTCTTCGATCCTCACTCAATTCTCCATTATTCTTGTTGATTTTTGGTTGTCTGAAGTCCTACCAATGTAGGCAACAAGATTGAGTTGCTTAAAGGTCAAGTCGAAGCAACTCAGATCATGATCCTCAAATTTCAACTCCTTGTATCTTTCAATATACTTGGAGTTAGGTGAAATTGAGGCCATATTCGAGCTCATGAGAATTTTTACTTTAAATTTATGTCCTCCTTTTTTATTTTGGTGATGGTTGAAGGTGGACCAGTCCAGTGAGATCCACCAGAGAAGAAGACCGAAGCTCTGACTCCGGCGATGTGTTGGTGTGTCTCTGAACCACATGATTCATTCATTTTGTTTTAATCTTACGCGTTGGTTTTAATTACCATCCCTGCTGCGTTGTTGACTAATGACCATGTGGAACGCGCGCTTGGATCCACTTGATCTTCCACCTCAATTAATGAGGGAGATCAAGTGGTCCACGTTTTTTTTCACTTTAATTGACTTATTTTCATTAATTCATATTAATTTTAATATTGATCCAAAAAATATGGGACTTTCACCAAAAATTCTCAAATATTTTTCTCTTTCATTTTACGAATTAAAATTATTTTTTGGATCAATATTAATATTTTTCATAATTTAATTCTTTTTGTGCGTATTTTTAATTGTTTAAAAATACTTTTAAGTTTCCAAAAATAATGAAATGTTTTCTCCAAGGTCCTTTGACCTTGTTGGACCTATGATAAATCTCTTAGTCATTTATTTGGTGTTTTGAAGAGGTTTTAGATTTTTGATCAACCATAATATAATTTAATGCATTTTTAATTGATTTTTAATTATTTAATTGTAAATAAATTGTGTTGAGCTATTGGTGTTGACTTGTTGAGTTTGACTTTTGTTGTTGGGCCTTGGTCAAGGTTGATTTGACTTTGTTGGATTAAAGTCATTGGATTTAGGGGATTGATGAAATGTACATTTCATCTTCCAAAATGAATGAATGATTTTAATTTGATAAAAGTCCTCCCATGACCAATTTGAGTTTATTTCATTTTCCCTTCCCTCTTCATCTTCAACCGCTTTCTATCTCATCCATTTCATTGACCTATGATATCTCTATATCCTAAGGCTAATTGGTTCATAAACCAATATAAGTATGAATGAGATTAGGTCCACCCTTTTGCTATTTTCTTTTAAGTGTGGTAAGTTTTAGGAGAATGGGTCATAATACCATATATTTAACATGCATTAAGACTAAACTTTCTATTGCCCAACCTCAAATAGTTGTGATTTCTACATAAGTCCAATTACAATTGCTTAACATAGCGCTAAATTTTGACCCAAAAGCATATCATTCTAGTAAGTGAGATTGTAAGTCTCCCCCCTTTCATGGTATTATGTGGAAACTTGACATTTTTTCCTTCCTTTGGAAGATGTCTTGGTTCAAGGATCCATGCTTGTGAATAGAGGGTTGAGTGTTCTCCAAAGAATGACTTAAATAATTGAAAAGCAAAAGCAAATACTAACTTCTAATCAACTAACATTTGACTAACTTTTAATTTCAAGTCATTTAATTTATGCACTTTAAATTCAAGTCTTTATCAGTTGCCATTATTCATACCATTTAACTTGTTTACTTTAGTTCCATTTTCATTTTGATCACTTGAGTCATATCTTGTGATTATACTTGTTTGTGTATTTTGTTTGTGTTTGTGGTCTTTTGATCTTAATGTACATAATAACAACAAAAACCCTAAAAAAGATTTGTGTGGACTGTTGGATTTGATCTGAGACATTGGACTTAGAATTAGGCAACATTCCCTATGCAAAAGGACTTGGCCAATGCCAACTTTCATGAAGCCAGTCATTGTGAATTGATTTTTCATCTAAAGCAAGTATTGAGATCCCTTTTGAGTTTATCTGCAACATGGTCTTGCCGTAATTGTTATTTTGAACCTGTGCATAATGCCTTATTCTGAGCCATTCAAGGAGTATGTCATCTGATGCATGGGAGATTACGAAGAAGATCATGAAGTTGCTAGCTTGGATGTGACTATCTTTGTTTGATGCCTTGCTATTCACATTTCTATTTGTGTATTGATATTGCTTGATTCTAAAGTCCAAGGGAAAATTGGGTTTCTATATGACATTCTTGTCAATTGGATTGCATCCCATTGGTTAGATCTTTTCAACTCTTAACTTTTAAATTTTTGCTTAGGATTAGTCTCTTCATATCCTCCCGCTTCTTTAATTTCAAATCTCCCCCCTTTTTTTAAAACCTTATTTGCTTGCGATTTCTAAACTTAGACTTTATTGCAAATTAGAAAATTTGGCCTTATGCCATTGCATTTTCAAACTTCTTTTTCTTAATAAAACTTGTAAATGAACTTAATCATATTGACTTAAAATTTAAAAAGACAAAAAAAACTAACACTCATTCAAACTCTTTTAGGCCTTTGTGCCTTTGTTAAACTTAAATTTTATTAAAAACAATTCACTCGCTTTGAAACTAATACCATAAACTACGAGGTTTTGATTCCTCATTTTATATTGGTACGTAGGCACAAGTCCAAAAGTCTTGTCAAACACAAAAAATATAATTAATGAATTCTTTTCTCATCCCCACACTCTATTATTTGCAAACATCTTTTATACCAAAAACACATGTACACATAAAAAAGGGCTCCCTAGGAGTACCTAGGACACTTTGGGTGTTAACACGTTCCCTTTGTGTAACCAACCCCCTTACCTGTAATCTCTGGCATTTTATGAGTTTTGATTTGAAAAATTCTTATCTTTGGGTTTTGTTCATACTTTTCTCTTTTCCCTTGGAAACAATAAAAGCGTGGTGGCGACTCTGGTTTTATTGACGTTAAGTTTATCCATAGCTTAATGGTCATGAATTTACCGCTACACAGGATTTTTGATGTGCGCCGTATCTGTAGGTCCTTGGTGGAGATTCATAGAGACTTGTGTCTGGTAAGCCGTTGTTAACATGACCATGATGGTTGTGTTATTTGCAGCGTTAGCCCTCGAGGGTGTGTAATTGTTAAAAGGGATATTCAAAGGTTGATGGATGAGAATGTTATTCAAATTCAATAGTCAAGGTATATAAGAAATGATGTGAACTTCATTGTGCCAGTATTCAAAACCCCTGAGCGGGTAATTATTCAATTTGATAGTAGTAGAAAGAAAGAAAACAGATCGGTATCGCCGTTGGTTATACGGTTAGTTGGCCCTGTCCCCTATTTATCCGATAAAGGTGTGCCATACAAGTATAATGCCACCATGATCAAGAATGATCAAAAGGTTCCTCTTCCAATTATAAATTCAATGGTGAGTATCACAGACGTAGTGAAGGTGACCTGTAGTGGTCGTATGTTCAGGCCGGTATATCCTAAAGTTGTGGAAGATGTTTCCATGGGTAAGAAGGCATATGCTCTTGTAGTTGATCCAGTTAGTGCTCCAACCTTTCAGTTTGGTGAATCCAGCAGGTTGAAGGCTAATGATGATGATGAGGTGTTGCGATTGATTAAAAGAAGTGATAAAATGCTAGAGATTATAGGTAAGGAGGTTGGTGATCGGGAAAATAGCAAGTGTACTATTTTTACCGATGTAGTAATAAGGAGTTTTATTTCCAAGTATCGATCTTAGGGATTGCGTAGGAAATACTTATTTCACTTCTGATTCTATTTGAACAAAAAGGTAATGGTTTGGTTGGTTTTGGGAATTTATAACAATAAACACAAAAAGATAGTAAAAATAATTGATTCAGATGAAACATGCTAGGGTGAGTGGTTGATTTAACTAGTTATGAATTCAGTCAAGATTTCCTTAATACACATGAAACATTCAATCACCTAACCTTAGAATGTTCTTCCTTAAGTCCTTAAGGAAGAAACTATTAAACTACCAATTCTTACTCAAATGTCCATTCAATTAATCATTGGTTTTAATCATAAACAATATCAAGGTTTACAGTGATTTACAAAAGTTCCTAGTCCTAGGTGATGTAACTATAAACCCAATTGTGTGAAAACCCTAACAATCACAATCCTATTATTGATAGTCATAAATCTAATTGTATTTGTCCGATACAACAACATAAGCACATCACACAATTGAATTGAAATTCGTAACATAGTAATAAGGAAATCCATAGTTAGAATTCATAACATCAGATCAAAACAGGACCACCCCCCTAGCATTGGGGGTTTAGCCTCTCATAGTATTCAATAAAATCATAGTGTGGAAATTAAACATCACAAAGAATTAGGAGATTTTGATCTTCAATGGTTGATGCACTTGAATCTCGTCGTCTTTAAATCCTCCGTAGTAGCTATCTTCTCCGGTGCAATATTTCTTTTCGTACGTTCAAAAGTGCCTTCTCTATCTCTCCAAAGTCTTCTAATAGCCTCAGATGGTTTTTTTCCCAGCAAGAAGTCCAAAATACCCTTAATGAACAGGGCAGATCCACACAACAAAAAGTAAAATTTCTCAGCCGCGCCCATCAACACGGGTAGTATGGATTTACATGGGTGCACGTGTTGATTCACATGGGCCGTGTGGATTCACCCGGGTGCCCGTGTTGCTCTTCAAAAGTTGTGTTTTTTTAAAGTAAGCTACAGAGGCATCAACACGGGACGTGTTGATGCACACGGGTGCCCGTGTTAACCCTCTGTTTTACCTCTTGGAGTGCTTGTTTCCTGACAAACAACACGGGCCGTGTTGATGTACACGGGGGCCCGTGTTGACCTGCTGTATCTTCATATTTTGGCCTTCCGGAGCATCCAATACTCGGCTATTAGTCCTTTGGAACCTATGCAACTACCTGGAACATTTACACTACCAAATCGAAGCATAAATAGAGACTTTTTGACATAAACAAGTAACAAAATGCAATGCACTAATAAACTAACAAAACATGTTAAATGACTTTAAAACAACTAAAAACAACCACAAGTCTTACCAAAGTGATGAAAATATGTCGGATAAAAGGTGGGAATTCAATGGAAATGGTGACCGATCACAACCCCAAACTTGTCTAATTGCTTGTCCTCAAGTGATGTATTGAATCCAAACAAAGGTCACCCACGAATTCCTCTTCCACATTGCAACCTTGTCCTTCACAACTTGTGTTCTTCCTTTCCAATCAAGTTTTCGGTTTTCCTGACTCAAACAGTTCACCACATTTCCACATCAGAAGCCTCGTTACCTGCAAGCTTTTTCACATACTCACAACATCTCTCATGGTTATGGTGTTTACACTCACAACACAACATGCAATACCAAACTCTTAAATTTGAATACATTCTAATTTCACTACAACAGCAGATTCCACACACTTTATGAGGTCTTTTCGGTTGTAACGGGGCTTGGGTGCGGTAGGATAGACACATAAATGGATAACAAATGGTTTTGAACTCGGCATTCATGTTGTTTGCTTTTCTCTTTTTCTTTTCGTGCTTAACTCATAGGTATGGGGGTTTATTCACTTTTGACTCTTTTTACTCAATTCTCTGTGAGCATTTTACAGGTGTTAGAGTCTTCAGTCTTGGCAAGTGCATTTTTCTCTTTTTTTTTTTTGGACATACACATGTCTCTTCTTTTTGTACTGCTTTTAGATCTCTTATTATGCACTTGCCTTTTGTTTCAATATTACCACCCCAAACTTAGCTTTTTGCACATCTTGTAACTCACAACAATAATGCCGAATAATGGAAGAAATGAATGATTAATGGTTAATATGGGGTTTATTATAAATAAAAAGGCTAAGGCTCAACGGGGTTCATGAAGGGTAAACATACAAAAAGGGTTGGCTAGAAAGGCTCTGGCTAAACAAACAACTTGCCTCAGTGTGTGTTATCATGCTGTGAAGTGTCAAAAGAACATACGTAAAATCAGAGTGATAGAGTCATACCTGGCTGAACTCTCATGATATTTAGTGTTTGGCCTTTGTATTCTCACCATGTTGGTTAAACTTACAAGCTCTGAAGCCTCCTAGTGTCATGTGGTTTCTTTTCCGATTCGGTTCTACCATACCGCTCTCTTGGTCCAATGTCACCAAATTGTGTCCGAATTTTACTTTCTCATGGTTGCATCAACTTCCGGGATACCTTAATAAAACAAGTATGAGGGGTGTCTTTCATCCACTACAACCGATCCCGAATTCGTCCATAATTTCTCATCACTTTGTACACACAGGTAAACAATAAAAACAAACGATGAAGGAAAACATGAACAAAATGAAAACGAAATAAAACATGAAAGGAAAAACCCCCCCACACCTGAACTAAACATTGACCTCAATGTTTAAATCCAGATACAAAGGGGACTCACAGCGACTACTATTGTTTTACTGCACTTGTGTGGTTTCCTTCCATTTTGAGGTGTTTGTGACTTTGCCCTTCTATTTCTCCTCCTCCCCTACAACAAAATTTTAGCACACACAAAGAAAAAGAAAAACGAAATAAATTAGAAATCAAACGCGTGGGTTGCCTCCCACGAAGCGCTTCGTTTAACGTCGCATGGCTCGACGGTTCATTTCCCTTATCATGGGCGGTATTTCAGGTTCAAAACCTTGTTGCACCTCTTGTCTATAACTCGGACGGTGTCTCTTTTATCAGTATGGACTCCTTTGTGCCACGATTCCTTTTTAACCTTCCTTTCGATGTTAGGAGTCTTCCCGTTTAGGGTGACTACTGGCAGTGGTGAGACTTTGATAGTATTCAATGTCCTGATTAAGCCTACTTGATAATGAGATTCTGTATCTTCCTCCATCTCCTGGTCTTCAATAGCATTCAATGTTATTTCCTTGTTGTGAACTTTCAAGGTTAACGTGCACTCATCCATGTCGAACTTGCATCGACGCGTCTTCATGAAAGGTCTACCCAGAATGATGGGTGCCTCATTGTCTTCAGGTATGTATGATTGAAGATATGATTTACACGCATATTCAATCATTAAGTACAACCAGATTTACTTATTTTCCAAAGAGATCTAATCAGCTGTCATGAGAAGATTTGAATGGAAAATAGTTTTAGGGTTTTATGATGTCCAAGCCCAGCCAAATGCTTCTATAAAAAGGACATGGAAAACCTGATTTGATACACAAGAAATAAGGAATGAAATATTGAGAGAGAATAAGGGTTTATGTCTTGTGTGGTCTTGTGACTTGTAAGCCATTCAATTCATCCATAGATGATTGAATTAGTCTGATTTTTGAGTTGTAATTTGTCACTCAAAGCTTTTAAGCATGAGTGTGTGTCTACTTGATTGAAGTTGTTAAGTAAGATCAAGTGTGTGGCCTTGAAGAGTGTCTTCTGTTCATTGTAATTCTTGTTTTATATCACTGGTGTGATTGAGGGGGAGTGAGTGGGATCTCATATCTAAAAGTTCCTAGTCACACGGGTAGAGATTAGGTGAAAAAGACTGTAACTTGTGTTGTTTACTGAGAGTCTTTGAATTGATTCTATTTAGTGGATTTCCTTCCTGGCTTGGTAGCCCCCAGACGTAGGTGAGTTGCACCGAACTGGGTTAAGAATTGCTTGTGTCTCTTGCATTACTGTTATTTATCTTTTATCATGTTTGTGTTGTTCAGATATTAGTGTCATGACATTACCTTCGACATCTCATATCTGATACCAGAATTTCATGGTGGATGACTTCTCCAGATATACCTGGGTGAATTTTATAAGGGAAAAATCTGATGTGTTTGATGTGTTCAAAGACCTTTCTCAAAGACTTCAAAGAGAAAGAGAGAGTCATGTTATCAGAATCAGAAGTGATCATGGGAAAGAATTTGAAAATAGCAAATTTGCTTCTTTATGTTCATCTGAAGGGATTGGACATGAGTTCTCTTATCCCATTACTCCTCAGCAAAATGGTGTGGTTGAAAGGAAAAATAGAACTCTCCAAGAATTTGCTAGAGCTATGATTCATGCTAAGAAGTTGCCTTACCACTTATGGGCTGAAGTTATGAACACCGCTTGTTATGTTCACAATAGAGTAACCTTGAGAAAAGGGACCTCAACCACTTTATATGAAGTCTGGAAGGGAAGAAGACCTACTGTCAAATACTTCCATGTGTTTGGTAGTAAATGTTATATCCTGGCTGATCGTGAACAAAGAAGGAAAATGGACCCCAAGAGTGATGAAGGAATATTTCTGGGCTATTCAACAAACAACAGAGCCTTTAGAGTCTTTAATTCTAGAACTAAAGTTATGATGGAATCTATCAATGTTGTTGTTGATGATCAAGAGACTGATGTCACAGACGATGTTGAAACATTTCTAAATGATGCCCCAGCTGAACTTTCTGATAAGACTAGTGAGAGTGAGTCCACCCTGGATGAACCTGAAGCTGATCAAGTAAACAAGGGACCCTCTATCAGAATTCAGAAGGATCGTCCTAAAGATCTCATTATAGGAGATCTAAATAAAGGAGTCACCACTAGATCAAGGGAAGTGATCTTACATGTCTGTTTTGTGTCAAAGATTGAGCCTAAGAATGTTAAAGAAGCTTTAACTAATGAATTCTGGATAAATGCAATGCAGGAAGAGTTAGGCTAATTTAAGAGAAATGAAGTATGGGATTTGGTTCCAAGACCTGAAGGAATAAATATTATTGGAATAAAGTGGGTATACAAGAATAAACCTGATGAAAAAGGCGTGGTTACTAGGAATAAAGCAAGATTAGTAGCTCAAGGATACACTTAAGTTGAAGGAATTGACTTTGATGAAACATTTGCACCTGTAGCTCGCCTGGAGTCCATTAGATTATTGCTAGGAGTGACATGTATTATGAAGTTTAAACTGTTTGACATGTATTATGAAGTTTAAACTGTTTCAAATGGATGTGAAAAGTTCCTTCTTAAATGGCTACTTGAATGAGGAAGCATATGTTGAACAACCAAAGGGGTTCACAGATCCAAATCTTCCAAAGCATGTGTATAAGTTGAGGAAAGCTCTTTATGGGTTGAAACAAGCTCCTAGAGCTTGGTATGGAGACTCATAGTGTTTCTCATTGACAATGGATGTAGAAAGGGAGGCATTGATAAGACTTTGTTTGTCGAAGATGAAGGAGGAAAGCTCATGATTGCTCAGATCTATGTGGATGATATTATGTTTGGTGGGATGTCACGTAAGATGGTTTAACATTTTGTTGAACAAATGCAGTCTGAATTTGAAATGAGTCTTGTTGGAGAACTAACTTATTTTCTTGGCCTGCAAGTCAAGCAAATGGAAGATTCTATCTTTCTATCTCAAAGTAAATATGCCAAGAATATTGTTAAGAAATTTGGCATGGAGAATGCAAGCCACTAGAGGACACCTGCTCATACTCATCTGAAGTTTTCTAAAGATGAAAATGGTGTCAATGTGGATCTAAGTCTCTACAGAAGCATGATAGGGAGTCTGCTATATCTTACAGCAAGCAGACCTGACATTGCTTTTGTTGTTGGTATATGTGCTAGATATCAAGTTGAACCAAAGGTGAGCCATATAAACCAAGTGAAAAGGATCTTGATATATGTCAATGGCACTTGTGACTATGGGATGCTATACACTCATGGATCTGATTCTGTGTTATCTGGCTATTATGGTGCTGATTGGGCTGGAAGTGCTGATGATAGGAAAAACACATCAGGAGGATGTTTCTTCTTGGGGAACAATCTAATATCATGGTTTAGTAAGAAGAAAAATTGTGTTTCTCTGTCTACTGTTGAAGCTGAATACATAGCAACTGGAAGTAGTTGTTCTCAATTAGTGTGGATGAAACAAATGTTGAGTTGATACAATGTCACGCAAGATGTCATGGCATTGTACTGTGAAAACCTGAGTGCTATAAACATCTCAAATAACCCTATTCAGCACAGCTGGACCAAACATATTGATATTCGTCACCATTTTATTAGAGAACTTATGGAGGATAAAATTGTAGCCTTAAAGCATGCTGCTACTGAGATGTAGTTAGCTGATATTTTTACAAAAGCCTTGGATGCAAATCAATTTGAATTCCTGAGAGGGAAATTAGGGATTTGCACTTATGAAAAATTGTAGCAATTAATATGGAGTGGAAAAAGTAATCAAATTATAGTCTATTTTCCTAAAATAAAGTGCCCCCATTATGGTAAATCATTACCTTGTATTGGAAATACCATCTATTCCATCTTCACACGCTACCCCCATAACCCCATTACCTACTAAGTCTACTTCAAAAGTTAGTGTTCCTCCCATTGGCGTCCCTGATGATGAGATTCTGGATGTTGCTCCTCTCTCTATTATTCCCGCCGAGGACATTGATTTGAACCAACCCATCTCCATTGACACCTCCACTTCTAGATGTTCCAAACAAGGTAATCCCTCTAGTATTCCGCCTGGTTTAACTCCTAACACTAATTCTAAGGAAGGAACATACTATACTGATCGTGTTATAAGAGACATAGTTACTAGAATTCTTAATGAAGGCCACTCTGTGAAGGGGGTTTCTACTCCCCTTGCTCAAATGTATCCCCCTCCTGAGGTTGAACAACCTAGTGGTAAGGGCAATGCTTCCCACTCCGAGAAGCATGATGATGCAAATGTTGTGATTGATCTAGAGGATGGTAGCTCTGATGATCAAGAGGAAAGCTTGATTCATCACATAAAGCCAAGTGTGGCTAAACGCATGAAGACTCGCAAAGGAAAATTTGTGGCTGAACTTATGTCAGCTAGAAAAGCTAAGAAGACTGCTGTCATTGGTCCCTCCAAACCATGAAGCAAGGTTGAAATAAAGAAGAGGAAGGTCAGAGATGATTCTGAGCCTGAAGAGGATGTTCAGGAAGATGTCCTGACATCTCGCATGCGAACAAAACTACTGTTAGGAAGTCTCCTGTTAAAGTACATGTTGTTCATTTGGATAACATCTCCTTCCATCTTGAGGATGAAGCTGCTAAGTGGAAATTTGTGATTTAGATAAGGGTAGCTGTGCAAAGGGAATTGGGAAAAGATGCTGCTGATGTCAAGGGGGTCATGGACCTGATATAAGCTGTTGGGCTTTTGAAGACTGTTGTTGGGTTCTCTCAATGCTACGAAGGTTTAGTCAAGGAATTTATTGTTAATATTCCTGAGGGTATTTCTGATAAGAACAGCAAGGAGTTCTGCAAGGTGTATGTGAGCGTAAGTGTATAACATTCTCTCCTACTGTTATTAATAATTTTCTAGGAAGAAATAATGAGGGTGCAGGAGAATTAGAGGTTACAGACAATCAGGTCTGTAGGGAGATTACAACTAAGCAGGTGAAATAGGAGCTGCTAACTGGGTCCCTACCAAGTATGCTATCCTTCTAGGAAGTTGACTATCAAGTATGCTATCCTGCATAAAATAGGAGCTGCTAACTAGGTCCCTACCAACCATATCTCCACCATTGTTAATACTCTCGGGAGGTTTATTTTTGTTGTTGGGATAAAACTGAAATTTGACTATGGTAGATATATGTTTGATCAAATCATCAAGCATGCAACTACTGCAGTCAAGTTGCTAATTGCTTTTCCCTCTATGATCTGTGGAATTATCTTGAATCAACATCCTTGTATTCTATGCTCAAATGATTTACCTAATAGGAGAAAACCAGCTCTATTTGTGCATTACAAACTCTTTAAAGGTAGTCATGTCGAGGATATTGTCATGACATCTGCCATGAGGAGGCCAATCTTGAAAGTTGGAGCAATTGTTGAGCTTAAGGAGACATGCAAAGAGCTAGGTGAAGGGATTAGGGTAGCCATAACTAGAAAACAATCTTTGGAAGCCTTGATTGCAAGCTTGGAGCAGGTTGAGGGTGAAAATGTTGAACATGCTAATGTCATCCATGAAAAATAAGTTGAAGCCCACAACTCTAGTGAGAGGTCTGCAAACAATGATGATGCGAGTGGCAATTCTACTTCTGGTGCTGCTGAAGAGGCTGCAAACTCATGCTCTACTGAGTAGCTCTGTTGGCTTTGGTCCCTCTTGTTTTGGATGTTTTTTTTTTGTTTTTTGGTGGATTTCTTTGTGTTTTTTTGGTTTGTTTCTCAGAATTCTTACAGCTGTGTATGCACTTGGTAATGTAACTCTTTAACTTCTGGTATTTCTGTTAATGACTAGATAGACATTTATTTTTTCTCTTTGGTCTCTTTTGGCTAAAAAGGGGGAGAAGTAGCTGTAGATGTAGCTGAGTATTTTAGCTTAGCTCTGTAGTATTGTTGTTGCTCTACTTGTCTGATACAGGGGAGAATTCTGGTGTTTATTTGTTTGGTACAGGGGGAGAATTCTCTACATTCTGTTTGTGTGAAGCAGTGTGGTTGTTGCTTGTTGTGGACTGGCTTAAGGGGGAGTTGTTGTTTTCTGGGAAGTTGCATGGACTTGAGGGAGAGTACAAGCACTTGTGTGTCCTGATGATTGCTAGTTGGTTCTTGCTAGTGTTGTATGTGCAAGTGCTTGTGTTGTTACTAGTTGTTATTGCTAGTGTCATGTGTATGTTTTTCATCTACTACTGAACTGATGCTCTGATTGATTTCTTATAAATGTGTGATCTGTTGTTTGTTTTAGCCAAAATTTGCCAAATGGGGGGTTTGTTGGTTCTATGAATTGGCATCAATTTTGGTAAAACTTAGTGTTATCACAAGATGTCACGCTTGTAGTCTTGACATGTGATATCAGCTTTCTGCAGGTTGTTTGATATGGTTGTGAAGGATTTATTGAAGATGTCAGACCCGATATTACGACATGTGCGTCTGAATGTTTTGTATTTTGTTGTTGCGCTTTTCATGCAAGTCTTTGTGTGCTTATGTGGAGATTGCATGCTGTCGCATTACTTGAAAAACCGGCGGGAAAAAGAAACAATAGAGCCGCCATCATGCGTTATTTATCCCAAAAGAGGGAAAGGAAACGCTCGAAGTAAACCTGGAAAAGACATGGTCTCGCGACCAGAGAGAGATGGGATCGGGAGTCGGCTATGCGAAGGGAAGGTATTAGCACCCCTACGCATCCGTCGTATTCGACGGGATCCACGCACAAAAGGAAGGATAAGGTTGCTAGAAACTGCTCAAACACTTCACACAAAGGCTGGAAAGAACACACAGAAAGACAAAAGAAACAGGACTCGGCAGGATATCGCATCCTGGGCCTACGTAGTCTGTCAGGCACAGACATCAGAGTCGACATAGTTCGGGACAGGGGGAAACGTGCTCGCTAGGATGTCCCATCCTATGCATACGTATCTTCTCTGACCGGAGAAGAATCAGAGCACTCGTAGCTCGGCTAACGCACGCCAAACAAAACCCACACAGGAAACCGACTGCCAATCGCTGGACTTACGTCAGACTCCACACAATAGGCAAACGTGGAAACCGAATGCCAATCGCTGGACTTACATCAGACTCCGAACCAACAAACACACGCACAAGAAACCGACTGCCAATCGCTGGACTTACGTCAGACTCCAACAAGCAAACAAGACACAGGAAACCAACTGCCAATCGCTGGACTTACGTCAGACTCCGAACACACACAAAGGGGTTGAAAAAGAAAAAAGGCGCCCGGAGAGATCAGCTCATCTCCTGCCTACGTACCTCATCTGGTTTGAGGATCAGGGTGACGTAGTTCCCCTACGCAGGGAAAGAACTTCTAACCTAACCAGAGACTGGGAAATGACAAACTAGAAGGGAGACTAACTCAAGCCTAATAGTTATCATGTAAATTCACCATGGTCCTAGGTTGAAGTTTCTATCTAACTTGCACAGGGAGCAAGCTATCCTAAACAACACAAGCAAATACATACAAGCACACAAAGCAAGCACACACATTATATGCACACAATTGGGCTCATACAAGGTTAGGCTGTGAAACACAAGCCAACTGGAATCGAGTGTAGTTAGCTCTTAACCCTAACATTGAGAGTTAGGGTGAAGCAGATGAAATGGGAAATGAGGGTAAGACCCCACAGCTCTTATCCCTGGCCTGGGAGAGCTTCAGATAAATGAAAGTGTGGGAGTTTAGAAAGTTGGAACTCTTCTCCACATATGACTGACACAACAAAGATCTTGGATTAGTATCCACAATGCGTCAACACAAGGTGTGTGAGCAAAGTGGATGACACACTGAATAGTAGGAGATGGATTGCACATCTCTTGTATCTGCCAATTGCCTCATAAGAGGACTTTTCCTGCTTGGCACAAAAATAAACAAACACAAGCATTGCCTCTTAAGGAGGACTTCAGATGAGGGGCCTGCCCACATAACAAGACAGGTCTTCCAGACTACATGGAGTCAGAGAGTTATACCTCAAATGGTTAAGCAACCAAGCAAAGCAAAAGCAAGTTCAATAAGAACTCAGAGCAACTTAGGTACCTGAAAAAAATCTAACCCAATCAGTATTCAAGTCAAACAATTAAACAGACAGTCAATCATACAATCAGACAGATAAGCAAGCAATGCAACAGTGAGCAAGGCACAAGCTATTAAGCCACTTGGTCTCAAAACCTACAAAACAACTCAAAGTTAGTCAACATCAACCAATTAATCAATCCAAATGAGTGAATCAATCCCATCATAGCAATGTACTTCTTAACCTGAAATCAAAGCTCAACTGTGAGTCACCAACCACTAGGTCAAGGCCTAGGGTCAAAGATGGAGAAAAAATCCAAAACAGAACATGAAATTCAACATGAATCAACCTCAATCAATTAAGAACACAATCCAAAAGGTCCTACATCAGTATCATTTACCAAATTCATTTCATGAGCCAAATATGGCAAGGTATGCAAGTTGTGAACACATTGTGACAACAAAATGAATAAATGCACATTAATTCAAAAATGATTCAAATAATCTCAACAAAATTCATGAGTAAACAGAACATACAACATGATCATCACACAAAAAATTAGGAGCATTGGACATCATTAGGCATGGTAATCAAATTTCATAAGGCAAGTCAATCAAAACAAGCTCAAACATGACACCAAATGTTACACCAACTTAGCACAAGCCTAAAACAGAAATGAATCAAGGTAAAAACCTCAAATCAAAGCCAAAACAACCTTTAATATGTCTAGAAACAATGTGCAAAATTTCACATCCATAGGATAAAGAACAAGCATTTCACAAAAAATGAAAATCAAGGCAATTCAAAAGCTCACACATGGTAGTCCAGAAAGAAAAATCTCAATCAAATCAGAAATCCATCCAAAAATTCCACAAACCATCATTAGCATTCACAACATCCACAAGAAGCATCCTACAAAAAATCACATCAATTGGAATTCATTTGGCATGGCAAATCAATTAATCAAGCTGGACATCACAAGGTGTGACACCAATTGTCACACCTACCTTAACATGATCATAAAACAGCAATGGCACATGATAAAAATACAAACTCAACACCATAATTTCAAGCAAGATGTCTAGTTTCAACATGTCAAATTTCATAGGCATTGGATAAACAACCATCATTTCACAAAAGATATGGTAAGGTAAGGTCAAGAATGGACACATGTACACAAACCCTAGGCAAAATAATTTTCCAGCCATGCACAATTTATGGAAAAATGATGATAAAATACTAGAAACAATAACGAAGGCAATGCGAAAATCCTCATATTTTTTGGAGCATTATTTAATCAGATATGAATTTTGGAAGTGAGAAAAAAAATAAAAAAAAATGCATGTGAAGCATAGTTCATGGAATGGAGGGAAAAAGAAAATAATGAAACATTTTTGAAATAATGCAATGGCACGGAATCGAGCAGAGTACAAATTCAAATGACCAAGCGCGCCAAGCTGCAAACGCAGCGTTTCATTAAACTAGTTGGCAAGGTCAACACAAGTCAATACGCGAGGACCAATCACAAGTCAGCATGGGAAACGCATGCACCAATCAGAAACAAGCTTTTCACAAACACATGCAACACACAGGGAAAGGATTTTGAAGATCAAAACAATTACTGGAAACGCAAGTTCATCATCTTCATCCCGTTCATCATGAACAGTACCATGCTTAAGAACAAAAGTTCTCAGAAATTAAAATCCAACATATCATGGTGTAGACCTTGCAACATACAACACGAATCCATGCATGGTTTAACCTAATTCTAACTAACAAGAGCAACTCGAAGCAAACAAGTTTCACATGTGAATCTTCAAATCAGCATAACTAACTCAATTTGGCATGGAATTTAAGGATTCAAAGCTCAATTTACTCAGCAATGCAAGATCTACAACAATCACATAATAATTTCAAGAATTAAAGAGATCGATTCAATGACCTCTTGAAGCTACAGAACTGGAATTGCTTGATCCAAGGCTTTGCAATGCTCAAAAGCTCCTCTAGTTCACTTGCATGGATGAATGGATGAAGACTTGAGGCTTAATCGTGCTTGCTTCCATCAGAATTTGCAACTGCCATGGATGAACTTCAAGCTTTAAGCTGCTTCCAACTGCACGAATTCCTTTGGTTCCAGCTTCAACCTTGCTCAAAAACTCTTCCAGATGATGAATGGATCAAGAAAAATGCAAGGTGTTTGAAGAATTTGAAAGAAAAAAGTTAGAGAAAAATTTGGAGAAATTATTTTAGATCTGAAAATATGGTTGTGTTAATGCAGAAACAGTTAGGGTTTTAGGCTTTATACTCTCTCCTAATCATGCTGCTAATCAGGTTTAGGAAAATGGCAAATGGATTAGCAAAAAATAGGAGTGCACATGCAAATTGGATATTGCACCTCTATGCATGAAATGATAATGAACAGTGCACGAAATGGTGTTCAAATTCACTCAAAAAGTTATTTTAGAGCCAATGGAAGTGTTAGAATGTGTGAACAATGCACCAATTTCAAACTTGAAAATTTCCCTCCAAAATTCAAGTGAAATTCCAAATGATTATGTGATGAGAATGCATGGCATGTGATGTATGGTTTGGATAGTAGAGGTCAAAATATGAATGTACAAAAAAGAACCACTCCCTTTGGCCTTTTGGTTTGAAAGTTATGCATGTTTGAAGTTCAAGTTACACTTGGCCAAGATTGATCCATATCTCTCCAACCATACATGAGAAATTCATGATCTTGGACTTTTTGGAAATGGCAGAGAAAGATCTCCAACTTTCATGTTAGACAAAATTTCATTTGAGGCTTTCTTGATGATGTAATCTTGAGTTGAAAACCATTCCATTTTTGGCAAATTCAAATTACAGGTCACTTACTATTTTTGGAAAGTTTTGATCTGACCTCAAATTCTTCAATGTTGATGATTGAAATGTCAAATGAGACTTATCCCCACATGAATGAGGCATCTCTAACCATCTCCCACCTCCAAATCCACATTATGAGCTTTGAGCCTTCAATGCCTTGCCAAACCACTTCAAAATGATCCTTGAGCCACATGAACTCATTGCACCAACCCTAGGGCTTTGATCTCATGGAAAATGCACTTGCTTGCTTGCACAACTGAATCTCCTGACCAGTCTTGCCTGATGACTTGATGGATCATGCAATGAACAATGCAATGTTAATGACCTAAAATGAAAATGTATATACAAATGAGAGGTGCAAATTTGAGGTGCTACAGCTGCCCCTATTCAATCAACTGGGAACCTGAACGAATGAGAGAAACGACTGTCAGACCTTCAAGGTACACAGGGATTGAATACCGAAGAACCGTAGAAATTTGCACTCTGCGAGGATCCAAGAAAGGAAAATTCACCGACGGAAGCTTCCACTAAGAACTGCTATTTGTCAATGAACCAGTCAAGATGTTTACCAATGACTCCACTGGGGATTTTGATTTGATTTTTTTTTTTAGAAAAAAGGAACCACATCCAGACATCGAAAGACGATGAATGGGAACGAAGAAATCACAACTAGACGCCAACGGACGACTAGGAAAAACTCGACGTTTATCGAAACCAACAGAGAAAGGTGACCAGACATCAACGGATGAATGGAAAGAAAGGGATACAACCAGACGTCAACGGACGAATGGGAAAAACTCAACGTTTATCGAAATCAACGGAGAGGTAACCAGACATCAACGGATGACTGGAAAGAAAGGAATACAACCATACGTCAACGGACGAATGGGAAAAACTCAACGTTTATCGAAACCAACGGAGAGGTGACCAGACATCAACGGATGAATGGGAAAGACTCGACCAGACGTCAACGGACGAACGGGAGAAGCTCGACGTTTATCGACACCAACGGAGAAAGGTGACCATACATCAACGGATGAATGGGAAAGACTCGACCAGACGTCAACGGACGAACGGGAGAAGCTCGACGTTTATCGACACCAACGGAGAGAGGTGACCAGACATTAATGAATGAATGGGAAAGACTCGACCAGACGTCAACGGACGAACGGGAGAAGCTCGACGTTTATCGACACCAACGGAGAGAGGTGACCACTTCACTGGGGAAGGAAAACAAATATTTGCAACCGGAAACCAGACAGGACGTTTATCGACGACTCTACGGGGGATTTCTGGCTGGGGAATTACCAGACATGGACCGATGACTGGGATAGGATGTACAACTAGACGTCAGCGGACGACCAGGCAAAAACTCAACGTTTATCGATACCAACGGAGAGGTGAACTGGGGAAAAAGTTAACACAACCAAACGTCAACGGACGCTTGGGAAAAACTCGACGTTTATCGAAACCAACAGAGAGGTGACCAGACATCAACGGATGAATGGAAAGAAAGGGATACAACCAAGCGTCAACGGCCGAATGGGAAAAATTAAACGTTTATCGAAACCAACGGAGAGGTGACCAGACATCAACGGATGAATGGGAAGAAAGGGATACAACCAAGCGTCAACGGACGAATGGGAAAAACTCAACGTTTATCGAAACCAACGGAGAGGTGACCAGACATCAACGAATGAATGGGAAAGACTCGACCAGACGTCAACGGACGAATGGGAAAAACTCAACGTTTATCGAAACCAACGGAGAGGTAACCAGACATCAACAGATGAATGGGAGAGACTCGACCAGACGTCAACGGACGAACGGGAGAAGCTCGACGTTTATCGACACCAACGGAGAGGTGACCAGACATCAACGGATGACCTGTGGGGAAAATACAACTAGATGTCAACGGACAACTGGGAAAAACTCGACGTTTATCGAAACCAACGGAGAGGTGACTCACTAGGGAGCTTACTGGGGGGAATCAACCTGAACACTGTCAGGAGCAACTGTAGCGAACGTGTTGTACAGATGTTGAACAATGATCCGTCTCTGCCAGGGATATGATCCAATTAGGTTTAACACATGAATGCATATGTTTGAATTTTTCAATGGCGTAATGCTCCATATTGAATGGAAATGCTACGCGTTTTGAGGATGCAATGATCACTACATGCAAAATGCAAATGATGAACTCCTGCTGGGGGAGACTCTGATAAGATACTCCAACTCTGTGGGGAGACTCTGTCTGAGGAATACTCTGCGGGGAGTAAGCACCAACTTCTCACTCATGCTGGAGGATAGCACTGCTGCTGGGGAAAGGATCCCAATCCACTCAAGGGCTCTGCTTGGGACACAATCAAAGCGACTTCGCTGGGGAGAGCTAATCCACAAATAGGATAAACCCTGCTGGAAATAATTTTCACCGAACCTGATCCATTCGGGGAACCTGCTGGGGAAAACCGTCAACACAAACTCTGCTCAGGAGATCTGCTGGGGGAAACCTTCACACCCTGATGGGGACAGCATTCAACACTCTGCTGAGGAAAAGCAAATCTCTGGTGGGGAAATCATGTACCAAACCACGCCGGGGATAAACATCCACAACCCTGCCGGGAAAAGCGTTCACGACCACGCTGGGGATAACAGTACTCCAAACCAGACTGTTGGGGAATAAAATTCACTTCGCCGACACCTCCACTGGGGATACAACCTCCTTCCCACTCAGTGGGGATAATCAAACTTCAGACTCAGCTGGGAACTTGATAACTTTCAGACTAGCTGGGGATAAACCCACTCTCAGTCTTGCTGGGGACTAGAAGGCACTATCCACAGACGTCTCTGCAGGGGATAAGAATAGTTCTGATAACTTTCCGACTTGCTTGGGGAAACAGCCACTTCCAAGCCTGCTGGGGAAAATTATCCTCAATCCGTTGAGGCAACCATGATCGTGATCTTGACATATGCCGGGGAGACAAATCTCGAACTTGCTTCATCTGCTGGGGAACATCCCCATCCTCTCACACTGCCGAGGAATCAATCGTGGCTTAACTGCTTCAGCCAGGAAATCAACAAGTAACAACCTGCAAAACAGCAACATACACGCCCCAGGGGTTGCATGGACAAGATACACTCAAGCGTCCTCAACATTCAAAATGATTTTCAAATGTTTTATCTTTCTGCACATTATTGTTTAGCCTCCATGTTTTTATATTCAATGTTTATCAAAAATTCGGACGTTTTTGCAAACAAAACAGTAAAATAAAAAATAAGAGAGCAATTTATCTGAATAGCGACTTTTATTGATTGAAAACGTGCCTGAAAAGGCGAATACATCGGGAAGCAATTTCTAGAAAGAGGTAATTGCGCACAAAAGGAAAAAATCTATCCTAAATGGCAATGTGAACACGGCATCCACTATTTCCCAATTCTGTTATAACTCACAGATCATCAGTTTTCCTCCCAACTTCCTAGCTTTCTGAGAAGAATGATTGGACCGATCACATCTTTGGAGATGGTAGATGCTGAAGCGCAATGAAGTACAGATAAACTCAAACTGTAGTCTTTACTTTAATATCTTTTTTTGCTGGATCGCCCTTTCGGGTTTTCAATCCACCGGGATACCCATTTTTGCCTAAGCCGCCCTTGCGGGTTTTCGACTTACCGGGTGTACAAATTCTTTTCATTTTTATCCCTAATTTTTGCCCGAACCTTTTCTTCTTTTTTTTTTGGTTCGCCGGGATACCCTTTTTTGACTGGACTCTTTTATTCTTTTTGTCCAGCGGGTCAATTTATGCGAAGTATTTTTTGACTACATCTGAGTTAACAGGGGACGGAAAATCTTCACCATCCATAGTTGTAAGCATCAAGGCTCCACCGGAGAAGACCTTCTTAACAACATATGGACCTTCATAATTAGGAGTCCACTAGCCCCTGTTATCTGTACCGGGAGGAAGGATCCTCTTCAAAACTAGATCACCAGTTTGATAGCTTCGAGGACGCACTTTCTGATCAAAGGCTCTTTTCATTCTTCTCTGATACAACTGCCCATGGCCCACAGCTGCTAACCGTCTCTCTTCGATAAGGCTCAACTCATTAAACCTTGTTCGAATCCACTCGGCTTCATCAAGCTTAACATCTAACAAGACTCTCAGAGAAGGAATCTCCACGTCAACAGGTAGGACAACTTCCATACCATACACGAGGGAGTACGGGGTTGCCCCGGTCGACGTACGTACTGAGGTACGATACCCATGCAAAGCGAAAGGCAACATCTCATGCCAATCCTTGTACGTCACGACCGTCTTCTGCACAATCTTCTTGATATTCTTGTTTGCCGCCTCTACAGCACCATTCATCTTCGGTCTGTAAGGAGAAGAATTGTGATGTTCAATCTTGAAATCTTTACAAAGCTCTTTCATCATCTTGTTATTGAGATTCGAACCATTATCAGTAATAATCCTCTCAGGAACCCCATAACGATAGATGATTTCTTTCTTGATGAACCGGGCAACCACTTGTTTGGTAACATTAGCATAAGAAGCTGCTTCCACCCACTTGGTGAAGTAGTCAATCGCAACCAAGATGAAGCGGTGTCCATTAGAAGCAGTAGGCTCGATCTTCCCAATCATATCAATGCCCCACATGGCGAACGGCCAAGGCGAGTTCATGACATTCAGAGGGCTTGGTGGTACATGCACCTTATCAGCATAGATTTGACACTTATGGAACTTCCGAGCATATTTGAAACAATCAGATTCCATAGTCATCCAGTAATAACCGGCTCTCAGCAATTTCTTGGACATTGCATGACCACCAGCATGGGTACCAAACGAACCTTCATGCACTTCTTGCATCAACATGTCTGCTTCGTGTCTATCCACGCATCTGAGCAAGACCATGTCAAAGTTTCTCTTGTACAGCACATCATCCTGATTCAAATAAAAGCTTCCAGCTAGCCTTCTCAGGGTTTTCTTGTCATTCGTTGACGCACCTTCAGGATACTCCTGGCTCTTGAGGAAGTTCTTGATATAATAGTACCACAGTTTCTCATCCACAACAGACTCGGCTACAAACACATACGCAGGCCTCTCGAGTCGATTTACCGCAACATGGGGCACATGATTCCACCAATGAACTTTGATCATCGAAGATAACGTAGCCAAAGCATCAGCCATCTGATTCTCATCCCGGGGGACATGATACAACTTCACCTTCTTGAAGAACGTCAGTATTCTTCTGGTGTAATCTCTATACGGAATCAAATGTGGCTGATTAGTATTCCAATCTCCATTGACCTGGTTGATCACTAGAGAGGAATCTCCATAAATGTCAAGCGTTTTGATCCTCAAATCAATGGCTTCCTCTATCCCCATGATACAAGCCTCATACTCAGCCTCATTGTTGGTGACGTCAAAAATCAGCCTGGCAGAAAAAGGTATATGAGCACCTTTAGGATTGATAAGCACTGCACCAACACCGTTGCCATTCATATTCACGGCCCCATCAAACATCAACGTCCACTTGTCATCAGGATCCGGTCCTTCCTCGACAAGAGGCTCTTCACAATCCTTCATCTTAAGATACATGATGTCTTCATCAGGGAATTCAAACATCATCGGCTGATAATCATCGATTGGTTGCTCGACAAGGTAGTCTGACAGAATACTACCTTTGATGGCCTTCTGCGACGTGTACTGGATATCATATTCTGTTAAGATCATCTGCCAACGGGCAACACGTCCAGTGAGAGCCGGCTTCTCAAAGATGTATTTCACTGGATCCATCTTAGAAATCAACAAGGTAATATGGTTCAACATATACTGCCTCAGTCGGCGAGCAGCCCAAGCCAAAGCATAGCAAGTTTTCTCGAGCTGTGAATATTTGATTTCACAGTCGGTAAACTTTTTGCTAAGGTAGTATATGGCATGCTCTTTTCGACCAGACTCGTGATGCTGTCCCAATACACACCCCATCGAGTTCTCAGTCATTGATATGTACATTATCAGCGGTCTCCCAGGAACTAGAGGGATAAGGATTGAAGGCTTTTGTAAATACTCTTTTATCTTGTCAAAAGCTTTCTGACAATCGTCATTCCACCTGATTGCTTGATTCTTTCTTAGCAATTTGAATATCGATTCACACATGGCAGTTAGGTGAGATACAAACCTTGCAATGTAGTTCAATCTCCCTAAGAACCCACGAACCTGCTTTTCAGTTTTCGGTTCAGGCATTTCTTGAATAGCTTTGACTTTCGCTGGATCAACCTCAATCCCTTTTTCACTGACAATGAAACCTAACAGCTTCCCGGATCTCACCCCAAACGTACACTTGTTTGGATTCAGCCTCAGTTTGAACTTTCTCAGTCGGTCAAACAACTTCTGCAAATTAACCAGGTGCTCCTCTTCTGTCTGCGACTTCGCAATCATATCATCCACGTACACTTCAATCTCTTTGTGCATCATGTCATGAAAGAGAGTCGTCATAGCCCTCTGATAGGTAGCACCGGTATTCTTCAGCCCAAATGGCATCACCTTATAGCAGAACGTGCCCCAAGGTGTAATGAATGTCGTCTTTTCCATGTCTTCTGGCGCCATCTTAATCTGATTATACCCAGAAAAACCATCCATGAAAGAGAAAACCGAGGATTGAGCCGTATTATCAACCAATACATCAATGCGAGGTAATGGGAAATCATCTTTCGGACTCGCCCTATTCAAATCCCGGTAATCGACACACATTCTGACTTTGCCATCCTTCTTCGGCACGGGAACGATGTTGGCAACCCACGGGGGATAAGTCGTTACTGACAAGAAACCCGCATCAAACTGCTTCTGAACTTCTTCCTTGATCTTAACAGCCATATCAGGACTCGTTCTCCGAAGCTTCTGCTTGACCGAAGGACACTCTTCTCTGAGAGGTAGTCTATGCACCACAATATCGGTATCCAACCCAGGCATATCTTGATACGACCAGGCGAATATCTCCACATATTCTCTCAACATCTCAATCAACCTGCTCTTGACATCTCCTTTCAAATCAGCCCTGATCTTGATATCTCTTCTGGCGTCCTCAGTACCAAGGTTAATAATCTCCAACTCCTCCTGATGAGGTTGGATGACTCTCTCCTCCTGCTTCAACAATCTGACCAATTCTTTGGGGAGTTCACAGTCTTCCTCACTCTCCTCTTCAGCTTGGTAGATGGGATTATTGAAATCATACTGAGCCATAACAGATTTGTTCATAGTGGATTCCGTGAGATCACTTCTGCATGTTTAATGCTTTGTTTTAGAAAAAGAGTTCAAGAAAGTCACAAAAACAAAAACATTGCCATTTTTAATTTTTTTTTGAAAAGTGAAAATAAAAACAGAAAGACAGGGATCACAAAATTGTTTGCAAAACGTCCTTTATTAATGATAATCATTGAAAACATGTTGTGGCCCTACAATGAACCACTACGCCTTGGGCAGAACGTAGGGTTTTATGCAAAATGAAAAACAAAAGAAAATTACTCTGTTTGAAGAGTAACTTGGACCACATCTTCTGCCGTCCAATTGTTGATCGACTCCCCTGGTGCACACGGGCGAACCCAGTTGTCCAGATCACAATCACTGTCTCCATCTTCACTACTGGCCGCAAATCCACCATCTTGCCCCAACCTTCAGCCTTGCCAGAGTCAACAACCTCCTTGGCCTGTTTATACGATGCAATTGAGGCACCTGGCTTCTTCTGCTCAGCAAAAGCCACCCTCTCAAGAGCAACAGTCTCAAATGCCTGGCATAAGGTTTCGTGGATCTCGCCATCCACCTCTACATATTTGAAAGAGGATAGGTGACTCACCAGAATATCTTCTTCACCGCACACGGTCACAATCTGACCGTTCCATACATATTTCAACTTCTGGTGGAGAGTCGACGAGACTGCCCCAGCTGCGTGAATCCAAGGACGCCTCAACAAACAACTATAAGCTGGCTGGATGTCCATCACATAGAAGACAATGTCAAATACCTCCGGACCGATCTTCACTGGCAACGTGACTTCACCAAAAACAGACCGTTTGGATCCATCGAATGCACGCACAATCAGGTCACTCGGAGTGAGCACAACCCCTTCCACATCAATCTTGCCCAAAGTTTTCTTAGGCAGCACATTCAGCGAAGAGCCAATGTCTACCAACACGTGTGACAACACAGCACCTTTGCACTCCATGGTGATGTGCAGGGCCTTGTTATGGTTACGTCCCTCAGGCGTTAAGTCCAAATCTGTAAACCCCAAACCATGCCTGGTGCTGACATTGGCAATCACGCCCTCCAACTGATTGACAGATATCTCTTGAGGCACGTAAGCCAGATTCAGCATCTTCAACAGGGCATTCCGGTGTGCCTCAGAGCACAGAAGCAATGAGAGGATAGAAATTTTGGACGGAGTCTGATTCAGCTGATCTACAATCTTGTAGTCACTCTTCTTGATTATTTTCATGAACTCCTCCACGTCTTTCTCAAACGAACCCTCAGGCGCCGCCTTCTGAGCAGGTTCTTCATCAACCACAGCCTGTTTGCCTTTGGCCTTGGCCAGAGCCTCGGCATTGTTGTCTCTCAAAGGTTGCAGAGCAAACAAGCGACCACTTCTGGTAAAACCTCCTGGTCCACCAACATTGTCCACAACTGGACTCACTACCACAGAAGTTCTAGTTGGTACACCAATAGTCATAGGAGCTTGATTCACTGGCCTGACCTGATTCTCAGCCCTTCGATTGCTGCGGTAAGCGTTGTCATACTTCCATGGCACAGCCCTACTATCAACAGCCCTTCTACCAGAAGCACTGACAGTTACAGGAGCGGGAATAGTAATAGGAGTACCACCAACTGCAGGCGCACTACCAGTCCTCTGACCACGCCCCTCAGACGGTTTGAAATAGATAGTGACGGTTGACACCATCCCACGATCTCTAACAGCCTGACTGAATTGCAAACAGCCCTCGTCAATCAAATTCTGAATACCAGCCCTCAACTGATTACAACCATTCTCAGATTCAACACACTCCGCACAAACTTGATCACAGCCCGGGAATACGCCCCCTTCAACAAACGGTCCTTCACAACAAACAATGAAGTCTGAACATCCTCAACATTGACCACCAAGTCTTCAGCTTCTCCCCCTTCCACATTGTTCACTCTGTGTGCACCATGCGGAGGCATAGGGTTGTTTACAACATTTGGAACAAGAGCAAAATTAATAGTTTTAGCGTCAATTAGGTCCTGGACTTTATGATGAAAAGCCCTGCAGTTCTCAATGTGGTGTCCCGGTGCACCAGAATGGAAATCACATCGCACGTTGGCATCATACCCAGGTGGTATTTTTGTCAACGGTGCCATTGTTTGCAACTCCACGAACCCTAATCTGAGCAGCTCAGGCAGCAACTCAACATAGGTCATCGGTAAAGGATCAAAACGTCGATCAGGCATCCTCTGTCTCGGTTGATACGGACGTTGCTGTTGTTGTTGTTGTGGCGGTTGTTGAACTCTTTGTTGTTGTTGTTGTTGACAAGGTTGAGGTGCTGGAATTGTCACAGCAGCAACCTGGCGATACTGATTTCTGTTTGTACTCCTTCGGTGTTGCACCGCATTGGTTTCACCCTCTCTCCTGCGACGTGCCCCAGCAAATGGTTTCTTTGAAGACGAGGACCCTGCATCCTGAATTTTGCCAGCCTTAATCAAACTTTCCGTCCTCTCACCACAGATCACGACGTCTGAGAAACTACCGAATGGGCAACTTCCCATCCGGTCCATGAATACACCCTACAGTGTCCCAATGAACATATCAGTAAGTTCCCTCTCCAGCATAGGGGGTTGTACTCTTGCAGCCAATTCACGCCACCTCTGGGCGTACTCCTTGAAGCTCTCTCCAGATTTTTGACAAAGACTCTGCAACTGAGTCCGGCTCGGCACCATGTCCATGTTATGTTTATATTGCCTCAAGAAGGCCTCACCCAGATCTTTCCAGCATCGGATAGAATCTCTCTTAAGCTCCATGTACCAATCCAAGGAAGCCCCAGACAAGCTATCCTGGAAGAAGTACATCCACATTTTCTCGTCGTCGGTATAAGCAAAGATCTTCCTGTAATAGGCCTGCACGTGGGTGCGAGGGCAAGAAGTACCGTTGTATTTATCGAACGAGGGTGCCTTGAACTTGTAGGGAATCCTCAACCCTTCCACCAGACCCATATTGGTCACATCAAAACCCAGGGAATTCTGACATTCCATAGCCCTGATTTTCTCAGCAAGGGCATCAACCTTACGATCCCTCTCTTCAACTATTCCAACACCCTCATCATCTTCACTAAGCAAAGTGAACATGTCCTCTTGTCTGTCAACAAGCGGAGCAGGATGACGAATCGGAGCCCGGGTAGCTCTGGCATTAACAGTCTCTGCAGCAAGAGGCTGTCCGTTGATTCGGATCCCCCTTAACTCATCACCCACAGCATAATCATTGGCGGGAGCAGCAGCAGCAACATTCTCATGAACGGGTACACCCACTGGTGAAGCTCTGTTGGACGGCGGAATCACAGCCTCCTGTCTCTGAGCTAAGGCACACAGCTCCTCTTGCCCCTGAACAACCCCTTGCATCATTGTCATAAACTGGGCCATGTTTGCCCTCATCTCAGCCAATTCTGCTTGAACCTGGTCCATGTTCCTCTGATGATTTAGTCTGGTTGAGTAGCGGTGTGGTCGCTGATCAGCTATCCTGCCTGACACAGAAACCAGAGTGAGAAGTCACGAACAAGAACACCTGTTATGCAAAATGATATGTGTATGATGCGTGTGATGCGTATGCAGATTAACTTTTCTTTTTCTTATGCATCATTCTTTTGAAAATAAACATGCTATGATGCAAATGATGGAGCCATGACTGGTCGGCTGAGTATCACGTGGCACGGGATCAAAGCTTCGGCCTGAACTCGGAACCATAAATCATCTGAAACCCAAAGTCATCTAAACCCATACTTCTGAACCAAATCAACATCTGAGCAAGTACCCTCAAGTTCAGCCCAGGGACCCGAAATAAACGGAACCCTCTGATCAATACCAGGGTCAAACCTTCGGCGTCCAGAAATAAAGATCCATAAATCCGGCTTAAGGTCACCAACACAGCATCATTGGCAGAAACCTGTACTTGCAAGAATCAAACCCTCCCCTCACAGGTGAATTCTAACAAGGTCATCCTAAGGCGGACAATAGTCTCGACAATCGGGCAAAGATACTCAACGGGTTTGCCCTTTCGGGTGTGCCGTTGTGGCTCTCTTAAGATCGTCTAAACCAAAGATCCGGGAAAGATCGGTCACCGAAGTCAATAGCTCAGATGAGGTGAATCAACCAAAGTGGATACTCCACAAAGGAATAGCACTCTCAAATGAACCTCGTCCGGCTTGTGGTATGTCACGTTGCCAAAAACATGTTGACCTAACATGAGAGGCAACATGAGACCACACTAATCCTAGGTGTATACTCGGGCCTGGGTTTTAGCCCCACTCAGAACACCCACCCTAAATTAGAGGAACCACCTGTACAGAAGACAACACAATGACAGTATGATGCATGCAAACATTTATGCACATATATACAACATAATGATCATAAAATGCAATAAATAGAGCAACACAAGCAACCTAAACCCTATCCTAGAGAGCGCTAGGAGAGACTCGCTTAGGGAAGATGGACCAGTAAGAGGTCAACTTCTCTATATCCCCAGCAGAGTCGCCAGCTGTCGCATTTCGCGAAAAACCGGCGGGAAAAAGAAACAACAGAGCCGCCACCGTGCGTTATTTATCCCAAAAGAGGGAAAGGAAACGCTCGAAGTAAACATAGAAAAGACATGGTCTCGCGACCAGAGAGAGATGGGATCGGGAGTCGGTTATGCGAAGGGAAGGTATTAGCACCCCTACGCATCCGTCGTACTCGACGGGATCCACGCACAAAAGGAAGGATAAGGTTGCTAGAAACTGCTCAAACACTGCACACAAAGGCTGGAAAGAACACACAGAAAGACAAAAGAAACAGGACTCGGCAGGATATCGCATCCTGGGCCTACGTAGTTTGTCAGGCACAAACATCAGAGTCGACGTAGTTCGGGACAGGGGGAAACGTGCTCGCTAGGATGTCGCATCCTATGCATACGTATCTTCTCTGACCGGAGAAGAATCAGAGCACTCGTAGCTCGGCTAATGCACGCCAAACAAAACCCACACAGGAAACCGACTGCCAATCGCTGGACTTATGTCAGACTCCACACAACAGGCAAACGTGGAAACCGAATGCCAATCGCTGGACTTACATCAGACTCCGAACCAACAAACACACACACAGGAAACCGACTGCCAATCGCTGGACTTACGTCAGACTCCAACAAGCAAACAAGACACAGGAAACCAACTGCCAATCGCTGGACTTACGTCAGACTCCGAACACACACAAAGGGGTTGAAAAAGAAAAAAGGCGCTCGGAGAGATCAGCTCATCTCCTGCCTACGTACCTCATCTGGTATGAGGATCAGGGCGACGTAGTTCCCCTACGCAGGGAAAGAACTTCTAACCTAACCAGAGACTGGGAAATGACAAACTAGAAGGGAGACTAACTCGAGCCTAATAGTTATCATGTAAATTCACCATGGTCCTAGGTTGAAGTTTCTATCTAACTTGCACAGGGAGCAAGCTATCCTAAACAGCACAAGCAAATACATACAAGCACACAAAGCAAGCACACACACTATATGCACACAATTGGGCTCATACAAGGTTAGGCTGTGAAACACAAGCCAACTGGAATCGGTTGTAGTTAGCTCTTAACCCTAACATTGAGAGTTAGGGTGAAGCAGATGAAATGGGAAGTGAGGGTAAGACCCCACAACTCTTATCCCTGGCCTGGGAGAGCTTTAGACAAATGAAAGTGTGGGAGTTCAGAAAGTTGGAACTCTTCTCCACATATGACTGACACAACAAAGATCTTGGGTTAGTATCCACAATGCGTCAACACAAGGTGTGTGAGCAAAGTGGATGACACACTGAATAGCAGGAGATGGATTGCACATCTCTTGTATCTGCCAATTGCCTCATAAGAGGACTTTTCCTGCTTGGCACAAAAATAAACAAACACAAGCATTGCCTCTTAAGGAGGACTTCAGACAGGTGCCTGCCCACATAACAGGACAGGTCTTCCAGACTACATGGAGTCAGAGAGTTATACCTCAAATGGTTAAGCAACCAAGCAAAGCAAAAGCAAGTTCAATAAGAACTCAGAGCAACTTAGGTACCTGAAAAAAAATCTAACCCAATCAGTATACAAGTCAAACAATTAAACAGACAGTCAATCATACAATCAGACAGATAAGCAAGCAATGCAACAGTGAGCAAGGCACAAGCTATTAAGCCACTTGGTCTCAAAACCTACAAAACAACTCAAAGTTAGTCAACATCAACCAATTAATCAATCCAAATGAGTGAATCAATCCCATCATAGCAATGTACTTCTTAACCTGAAATCAAAGCTCAATTGTGAGTCACCAACCACTAGGTCAAGGCCTAGGGTCAAAGATGGAGAAAAAATCCAAAACAGAACATGAAATTCAACATGAATCAACCTCAATCAATTAAGAACACAATCCAAAAGGTCCTACATCAATATCATTTACCAAATTCATTTCATGAGCCAAAGATGGCAAGGTATGCAAGTTGTGAACACATTGTGACAACAGAATGAACAAATGCACATTAATTCAAAAATGATTCAAATAATCTCAACAAAATTCATGAGTAAACAGAACATACAACATGATCATCACACAAAAAATTAGGAGCATTGGACATCATTAGGCATGGTAATCAAATTTCATAAGGCAAGGCAATTAAAACAAGCTCAAATATGACACCAAATGTTACACCAACTTAGCACAAGCCTGAAACAGAAATGAATCAAGGTAAAAACCTCAAATCAAAGCCAAAACAACCTTTAATATGTCTAGAAACAATGTGCACAATTTCACATCCATAGGATAAAGAACAAGCATTTCACAAACAAATGAAAATCAAGGCAATTCAAAAGCTCACACATGGTAGTCCAGAAAGAAAAATCTCAATCAAATCAGAAATCAATCCAAAAATTCCACAAATCATCATGAGCATTCACAACATCCACAAGAAGCATCATACAAAAAATCACATCAATTGGAATTAATTTGGTATGGCAAATCAATTAATCAAGCTGGACATCACAAGGTGTGACACCAATTGTCACACCTACCTTAACATGACCATAAAACAGCAATGGCACATGATAAAAATACAAACTCAACACCATAATTTCAAGCAAGATGTCTAGTTTCAACATGTCAAATTTCATAGGCATTGGATAAACAACCATCATTTCACAAAAGATATGGTAAGGTAAGGTCAAGAATGGACACATGTACACAAACCCTAGGCAAAATAATTTTCCAGCCATGCACAATTTATGGAGAAATGATGATAAAATACTAGAAAAAATAAGGAAGGCAATGCAAAAATCCTCATATTTTTTGGAGCATTATTTAATCAGATATGAATTTTGGAAGTGAGAAAAAAAATTAAAAAAAATGCATGTGAAGCATAGTTCATGGCATGGAGGGAAAAAGAAAATAATGAAACATTTTTGAAATAATGCAATGGCACGGAATCGAGCAGAGTACAAATTCAAATGACCAAGCGCGCCAAGCTGCAAACACAGCGTTTCATTAAACTAGTTGGCAAGGTCAACACAAGTAAATACGCGAGGACCAATCACAAGTCAGCATGGGAAACGCATGCACCAATCAGAAACAAGCTTTTCACAAACACATGCAACACGCAGGGAAAGGATTTTGAAGATCAAAACAAATTCTGGAAACACAAGTTCATCATCTTCATCCCGTTCATCATGAACAGTACCATGCTTAAGAACAAAAGTTCTCAGAAATTAAAATCCAACATATCATGGTGTAGATCTTGCAACATACAACACGAATCCATGCATGGTTTAACCTAATTCTAACTAACAAGAGCAACTCGAAGCAAACAAGTTTCACATGTGAATCTTCAAATCAGCATAACTAACTCAATTTGGCATGGAATTTAAGGATTCAAAGCTCAATTTACTCAGCAATGCAAGATCTACAACAATCACATAATAATTTCAAGAATTAAAGAGATCGATTCAATGACCTCTTGAAGCTACAGAACTGAAATTGCTTGATCCAAGGCTTTGCAATGCTCAAAAGCTCCTCTAGATCACTTGCATGGATGAATGGATGAAGACTTGAGGCTTAATCGTGCTTGCTTCCATCAGAATTTGCAACTGCCATGGATGAACTTCAAGCTTTAAGCTGCTTCCAACTGCACGAATTCCTTTGGTTCCAGCTTCAACCTTGCTCAAAAACTCTTCCAGATGATGAATGGATCAAGAAAAATGCAAGGTGTTTGAAGAATTTGAAAGAAAAAAGTGAGAGAAAAATTTGGAGAAATTTTTTTAGATCTGAAAATATGGTTGTGTTAATGCAGAAACAGTTAGGGTTTTAGGCTTTATACTCCCTCCTAATCATGCTGCTAATCAGGTTTAGGCAAATGGGAAATGGATTAGCAAAAAATAGGAGGGCACATGCAAATTGGATATTGCACCTCTATGCATGAAATGATAATGAACAGTGCACAAAATGGTGTTCAAATTCACTCAAAAAGTTATTTTAGAGCCAATGGAAGTGTTAGAATGTGTGAACAATGCACCAATTTCAAACTTGAAAATTTCCCTCCAAAATTCAAGTGAAATTCCAAATGATTATGTGATGAGAATGCATGGCATGTGATGTATGGTTTGGATAGTAGAGGTCAAAATATGAATGTACAAAAAAGAACCACTCCCTTTGGCCTTTTGGTTTGAAAGTTATGCATGTTTGAAGTTCAAGTTACACTTGGCCAAGATTGATCCATATATCTCCAACCATACATGAGAAATTCATGATCTTGGACTTTTTCGAAATGGGAGAGAAAGATCTTCAACTTTCATGTTGGACAAAATTTCATTTGAGGCTTTCTTAATGATGTAATCTTCAGTTGAAAACCTTTCCATTTTTGGCAAATTCAAATTACAGGTCACTTACTATTTTTGGAAAGTTTTGATCTGACCTCAAATTCTTCAATGTTGATGTTTGAAATGTCAAATGAGACTTATCCCAACATGAATGAGGCATCTCTAACCATCTCCCACCTCCAAATCCACAGTTGAACTAGTAGTTGACTTTTGTTGACTTTCTAGGGTTTTAGATGAATTGATCATTGACTGATGAGATTTGAGCCTTCAATGCCTTGCCAAACCACTTCAAAATGATCCTTGAGCCACATGAACTCATTGCACCAACCCTAGGGCTTTGATCTCATGGAAAATGCACTTGCTTGCTTGCACAACTGAATCTCCTGACCAGTCTTGCCTGATGACTTGATGGATCATGCAATGAACAATGCAATGTTAATGACCTAAAATGAAAATGTATATACAAATGGGAGGTGCAAATTTGAGGTGCTACACATGCATTATTCAAGGAGTAATTCTATTTAAAGCCAGAATATTCTGTTTCCCGAAAAGGAATGATTCGCTGCTATTTCTTAGGGAAAACGCATTAAATAGAATTAGGGTTTCATGCTGCCCAGTCCCATTTAGAAATCCTCTATTTAAAGACTATGTAAACCCTGTTTTATACACAGAAAATACGAACGGTGAAGTGAGTGAGTATTAGGGTTTTAGTCTTGTGTGCGTTTGTGAATTGTGAGCCATTCATCCATCTTGTTGATGTGTGAATTGGAATGAGTTTTTGAGTTGTAATTTGTCCACTCTAAGCTTTGAAGTACGAGTGTATTTGTTTACTTGATTGAAGCTTTTAAGCAAGATCAAGTGTGTGTCCTTGATGTGTGTCTTCTTGCTTTTCGGTATTTGTTCTAGTATCACTGTTGTGATTGAGGGGGAGTGAGTAGGGTCTCATGTTTAAGAGTTCTTAGATAGAAATCACACGGGTAGAGTTTAGGTGAAAAGACTGTAACTTGAAGTTGTTTGTTGAGAGTCTTTGGAATAATTCTGTTTAGTGGATTTCTTTCCTAGCTTGGTAGCCCCCAGACATAGGTGTGTTTGCACCGAACTGGGTTAATAATTGCTTGTGCCATTTTTCAATTGTTTCCTGGTTTTTATTCTGTTTATATTTCATTTGTTGTTCAGATATTAGTGTCGTGACATTACCTTCGACATCTCATATCTGATACCAAAATTTCAATCCTAATTATTAACAAAAGTCTCATTAAACTTCTAATTAATATCAAAATCATATTAAAATTCTAATTAATAACAACACCATATTCCCTAATTAATCTACTGTCAAAAAATTAATCTTAGGTTAATCCTAGTATCAAGTTAGATTAATCCTAATATTAATCTAAGTTATATCCTAATTAACTAACTAAATTCCAATTAACAAAACCAAGTCTTAATGAACTAAATCAGACCCTAACTAATTAAAGATCCCCAAATAGGCAAGCTAATGGATTCAGAAAACAGAATGGGCCTTGAGATGGATTGGCGACAAGGCCCACTCGCGGGGAGGGTGCAAGCTTGGAAAACGGGGTGTGTGTGCAAGCAATGAAAACGAGAGCGATTGGGCTCTCCTTAAGGGCCATCATATATGCACAAAGCTAACAGGGGTGCATGAGGATACAAATTTGTCCTTACCAAATTGCGAACAAAATACAACGATAGGAAATACCTCGACGCCTCGCTCAAGCTAATACGTGGATACGGCGGCGGCATGTTGACGTCAGTAACGGGAGCTCTCTATCGTTGGCGCCGGAGAACCTCCTCTGTGACAACCTCAAGCTATCACGACGTCTAGCTCCGTTCGCCTCTGAATCCACATCCAACCTTCAACGTTGCTGCTTCTGGTAAGAAATTCCAATCTCCTTCCCTGGTCATAGCATTCTGATTCCAACTCGCCCTCTCTTGTTGATTCCTTTGGAGCTTTCGATCTTTCATTCGGAATGCCAAAATATTTAGCTCGCGACTCGTGACGTCGTTGCAAGATGACCGCGATGCATAATTCCATAGAGTTGGCGTGGTTGGTGGTTGGAGTTATGATTCTGGAAAAAGAGAGTTTGTTACGATTGTGGTTTGGTGGAGGGAGGTTGTGGAATTGCAGGCGAAGAAGAAAAAAAGAGGTTTTGTGAGAGGGAAGAGAGTGTGGGAAGAAGATTCGAGAAGGGAGAAAGGGTTATGTAGAAAGAGGGGGGCGCGAAAGTAAGGTCTCCAATCGCACTTTGATCACGTCTTTATACATCTTCAAGCTGAACTTGGTGAGTTTTGATTTTAATCTTCACTTACGTCTATAGCGGTAAATTCATGATCGCCATGCTATGGATAAGCAAGACATCGATAAAACCAGAGTCGCCACCGCACTTTTATTGTTTCCAAGGGAAAAGTACGAACAAAACCCAAAATTAAGAAGTTTTCAAATCAAAACTAATAAAATCTCAGAGATTAAAAGGAAGGTGGTTGGTTACACAGAGGGAAGGTGTTAGCACCCAAAGTTTCCTAGGTACTCCTAGGGAGCCCTTTTTTGTGTGCATATGTATTTTGTACAGATTGATATATACAAACAAATAGAATGGGGGGATGAGAAAAGAATCCATTAATTATATTTTTGTGTTTGACAAGACCTTCGGACTTGTGCCGACGTACCAACATAAAAATGAGGGATCAAAACCTCATAGCTCGTGGTATAAATTTCAAAGTGAATGCATTGCTTTTTAACAAAAGTTAGGTTTGAAAGGAACAAAGGCCTAAAATGGCTTGAATGAGTTAGTTCTTTTTTTTCTTTTTGAAAGTTTAAGTCAAGTATAATTAAGTCTATTTACAAGTTTGATTTAAGAAAAGAATTTTATAAAATACAATGGCATAAGGCCAAAATTTCTAGTTTGCAAAGGTCTAAGTTTAGAAAAAACACTAGTACAAGCAAAGAAGATTTTTAAAAGAGAGGGGGAGATTTTGAAATTAAATAAGTGGGGAGGAGATGAAGAGACTAATCCTAAGCACAAAAATTAAAAGTTAAGAGTTGAAAAGATCTGACCAATGGGTAGCAATCCAATAGACAAGAATGTCATATAGAAACCCAAATTCCCTTGGACATTTAGAATCAAGCAACATACAATGCACCATATCAATCTTGAAAAAAAGGAAGGCATCAAATGAAAATAGCCACATCGAAGCTTAGCAACTCCATGATCTTCTTCAAATTTGCTCATGTTGCAGATGAACTCAAAGGGATCTTCAATGATGTATCAGATGAAGTTTCAAATTGTAAGCACTTGGTTTCATGAAAGTTGGCATTGGCCAAGTCATTTTTCGTAGGGAAGTTGCCTAGATTCTAAGTCCAATTGTCTAAGATCAAACCAACAGTCGGCACAAAAGTTTTTTAGGGTTTTTGTTCTTATTATGTACATTAATTGTCAAAGACCACACAAACAAACAAAATATACACAAGCAAGATACATCACAAAATAAGGTCCAAGTGGACAAAGTAAAAATGACATTAACATAAACAATTAGAATGATATGAATAATGGCACATGAATAAAGACTTGAAATTAAATTGCATTAATGTAAATGGCTTGAAATTAAATGTTAGTTGTTAATGAGTTTGAAGTTAGTATTGTTTTTGCTTTTGCTTTTCATTTTAAGTCATTCTTTGGAGAACACTCAACCCACTTATCACAAGCATGGATCCTTGAACCAAGACATCTTCCAAAAGAAGGAAAAAAAGGCCAAGTTTCCATATAATACCATTAAAGAGGGGAGACTTACAATCTCACTAACTAGAATGTTATGCCTTTTGTGTCAAAAGTTTAACGATATGTTAAGCAATCGTAATTGGACTTATGTAGAATTCATAACTATTTGAGACCGGGCAATAGAAGTTTGGTGTTAATGTATGTTAGAGACATATTATAATGGACTATGCTCATGAAACATACCACACACATAAGAATATGCGAAAGTGGCGGCCTAATCTCATCCATACTTATGTTGATTTTGCAATCAACTAGCCTTAGGATTTAGAGATATCATAGACCAAAGGAAATGGATGCATAAAGAAGGGGAACTAGAGGAAGAGGGAGGGGAATGGATCAAAACTCAAATTGGTCAAAGGAGGAATTTTACCAATTTAAGATCATTCATTCATTTTGGGAGATGGAATGTACATTCTATCAATCCCCTAAACCCAATGATCTTAACCTAGCAAAGTCAAATCAAACTTGACCAAGGCCCAACAACACCAGTCAAACTTATACAAACCATCAAGATAGCTCAACACAATTATTTGACATTTATTCAAACTAAAAATACTAAAAATAATGAAATAAATTAAATATGGTATGTCAAATTCCTAAAACCTCATTAAAACACCAAATAAATGACCATGAGATTTATCATAGGTCAAACAAGGTCAAAGGACCTTGGGGAAAAAATTTCAGAATCTTTAGAGACTTAAAAGTATTTTTAAACAATTAAAAATATTCATAAAAATAATTAAATCATGAAAAATATTAATAATGATCCAAAAAAATAATTTTAATTCAAAATATGAAAGAGAAATTTATTTAAAACTTTTTGGTGAAACTCTCATATTTTTTGGATCAATATTAAAATTAATATGAATTAATGAAAATCAAATGGAATAAAATGAAAATAAAAAAATCAAAAAAATATGGACCACTTGATCTCCCTCATTAATTGAGGTGGCAGATCAAGTGGATGGAAACGTGCGTTCCATGGTGGAACTTAGTCAGCGTGCCACATGTGTGGTAATCACAACCAACACTCAAGATTAAAACAAAATAAGAGGATCCTATGGTCTGGAGACATGCCAACGCATCACAGGAGCCAGATCTCTGGTCTTCTTCTCCGGTGGACCTCACCGGACTGGTCCACTCTCAACCATCACCAAAATGAAAAAATAGGACATGATCTGAAAGAAAAAACGACGTAGAGCACGAATCTTACCTTAATTTCAACTAACTCCAAATATATAAGAAGATATGAGGAGTTGAATTTTGAGGTGTGTCAAATGAGTTGCTTCGATTTAACCTCAAAGCAACTCAATCTTCTTTCTTACATTGGTAGGACTTCAGACAACCAAAGATCCAAGAGAATTGATGAGAATTGAGTGAGAATCGAAGAGAAGAAGTTTTCTGAAAATCACCTTCAATGTTGTGCATAAATGGATCTTGCTTGCTTCAAACTTGATCTGATCACACTCAAGGAGCTTGCAGAAGTGGTTTGGCAATGGTACAAAGCTTTGGATCCTGGAGTTTTTTAATCTCCAAACAGTGAGATTCAAACTCAATTTTCAAGTTGAAAATTCTCAGGTTTTCCTTTGAATGGTGAGGGTTTGAATTGGGGGGCAAAGCTGGCGCGCAAGGTCTGTTAGAAATGAGCTCCAAGGCATTGTATTTATAGCATTTGAGAGTGATATTTGCACACTTGAAAAATTCCTAAAATTGGCAAGGCGATGCACAAGCTTGCATGGGCGTGTACAAGCCCATGAAGCAATCCAATTTGATCCAATTACATTTGTACTAAAGTTCAAATGATGCTTGAATGGCAAGGCAAGGATATGTGGAGTTTTTGGCATTTGATTTTCTCCAATGATGCAGCCCTGTTAAGACCATGCGCAACTCTAGCAAATCTCATCCAAAATGCATGAAATAGGACTATTTGGAAAGCTTATATCAAGGGGAGCAACTTTTATGTTGGACATGTTTTCATTTGGAACTTGGATCATGGTGAATTTTGAAGTGGAAGTTTGGAAATTTCAACATGTTAAAAATCTTTCTAAGTGTTAATCCATATATCTCAATATTCCACCTTACTTAACTTTTTATGTGAGCTTCAAATAAGAAACATGTCTTCACAAAAGTTGTAGCTCTTTCAAATACCTTCAAAATAGTCACCAATTTCATGTAATTTGGATTTATAATAATAGCATTATGCATTTTTCAAGTTGAGAAAAATCACTTGTTCAATGGTATAGGGCAAAAATGACCTATAATGTATCCTCATATCACATGCTCATAAAAGTTGATTTAGCTCCCACTCCAAACATCAAAGTTGAAGTAGACATCTTTAATTTGATTGTGATACTAGAAAATGTTGCATATCATAAAAATTGAGCATGTTATGGCCTTGGGAAGTTGACTTTCAACTTAGGGTTTAGACAAAATGACCTATAATGTTTCAACTTAGAAAATGATTTTCCAAGCACAACTAGCTCTAGGTCTAAACATTATAGTTGTTTGGAATGTCGTTTAGAGTAACGTTTCTCTTGGAATAATTTTCATATGGTAAAAAGTGTAGGAGATAGGATCTAGGGAGACCCAGTTTTGGTTAGATGAATTCATCTGGCCAACCACCATCAACCAACTTGCTAGCCTTCAATTCTCTTGACTTTATAAGATCATGGTAGATAATATATGCATAAGATAATGAAATTTGAAGAGTCCCTTGATAAAATTGATCAATTGGTGAAATAGCTTGTTGAAGAAGTTACTCAAGATACCCAGCCAAACTAGGGTTTCCAAGGCAAATCACCTCCAAACTCTTTAAAGAATACTTGATCAATATAACATGTAAAGACCATTGGGGCTCATATATGATGCTTTGAGACATTGTGGATCAATATTTGGTTGTGCTTTTAGCCATGAGGGTCTTAAACCCTAGATGTGAACTTGATGGATCAATGATGATCATGCCTTACCTACAAAAGAGTTAGGTAAATACAAAGACATATTATTAGTATTTTGGTTAGTAAAATGATATATACAACTATGATACAATCACATGGTGCTTGGTGATCTCTTCCAAAACAAAACCAATGAAAGAGGGGTAAGGAGGATGCCAATGTGTGATCCCAATGTTATTTCATATGATGAGATTGCATGAGGGATCTTAGGGTCAAAATTGGGGTGTTACAGCTGCCCCTATTTAAGGACATTCTAACTGAGGAGGTGAAGGTTAAAATATTTGTATCGACTCAGTAGAATGGGCTTAAATAACAAGATATAGAAACAAATTTTGGTCCCTAAGAGACCTCATGATGCATATGATATGAATGCAAAATAAAATTCTCTGTGGGGACATGTTGCCACAAAGGAGAAGAAATCAGAGACACCGAATATTCGCAGGGGCATAATGCATTCCATAAGGAAAACCCACTTGGGAGATAGAGACTCTGGGGGATAAAAGGGGTTATGTGTAGGCCAGGCTACGACTTAAAACTGCTGGGGGACTAGAGGAATTCCATAAAATGGAAAGACTCAGCCAGGGAAACAAAACGTCTGCAGGGGAAACGAGTAGATCAGGATAAAATTGACGTACTTGAATCGTGCAGAAAAACGATTTCACTCAGGAAATGCGAACTCAACTCAACTAGGAAGAAATAAACTTCAACACAAGAGGAGCAGAAATCCACTATCTACTACCTGTTACTGGTTGAGGAGATAAAAAAGATATGACAGAGAGAACACCCGTCATTGGTTAGGATGAACATATCAAGGATGACTCGCTGGGAACCGCCAGGAGGGAGTATTCATTACCGATTACTGGGAAAGAATAGCCTTGCGGGGGAAGCTGCAAAAATAGGATTTACAACTACCAATTATTAGGAAGAAAACCAAGGATGAGAATATCCGTCACCGGTAAGGGTGAACATATCAAGGATAAACTTTGAAGGAAAGAAAATCCGTCATCGGTTAAGATGAACATATCAAGGATAGAATTTCCGGAGGATGGCCAAGGAGGATATCAATCATCAGTTAACATGAATATATCAAGGATAAACAAACTGAACAAAAAGTAGGAATTACATCTATCAAATGTTGGATAGAAAACCATCAAAGAGAGAATCTGTCACCGGTTAGGATGAACATATCAAGGATATACTCTATTGAGGAGAAAAATAGGAATTACATCTATCAGTTACTAGATAGAATACCACAAGAGAGAGTACCCATCACTGGTTAAAGTGAACATATCAAGGATAAACTCTGCAAAGGGGAAAGTAGGATTTACAACTACCGGTTACTGGGTAGAAGACCACAAAGAGAAGGAAACCTGTCATCGGTTAGGATGCACATATCAAGGATTAACTCTCTGGGAACAAAATAGGGATTACAACTACCTTTTTACTGGGTATAATACCACAGGATGAGACTATCCTTCATCGGTTAGGATGAACATATCAAGGATAAACTCAAACAGGGGAAGAAAGATATTCTTCACCGGTTAGGATGAACATATCAAGGATATACTTTAGGGGAAAATGAATTCACTTGGGACTCTACTGATGGGGAAAGAAGGGGTACTTTTACCGGGTATTGGGAAAGAAGTAATTAAAAGCAAACTAAGAAGAATATTATCAGTTACTGGGTAATAAACTCTTAGGAGACTCAAAGCATCTATCTAGGTAAGATCTAGAAAGATACGGTCAATCAAGACTCAACCCAATGAGGATACAACTCAGAGGGGTGATTCCATCCAGATAATCAACTAGGGAGAAAACTAAAACAATAATCATCCACGAGGAAATAACTCAGTGGGGAAAGGAGAAAGATTAAAGTCTCTCTGCTTAAGGGGCTGACACTCTAGAATGGAGGAAGGACAGACGCCTGATTTGTATGGGGATAAAGTACCGCCATAATAGAGAACAAGAATCTCAAACAATGAATCAGCAAATATGATGGTACAATTATGCAATTATGAAATTATATGAGTGTATATGCATATGTATAAATGATGATTATGCTGACAAAATGACCGCAAAGGATACAAAGATGTCACAAAATTTGAATCATTAGTACAATCCTCGGTCAATCCACAAAAGAGAGAGACAACTGCTAAAGAACAGAGAGATCCCAAAAGCTCAACCCTAAATGGGGAAGGAGGAGATCTGCTGAGAAAAGGAAACATTATCGAATCTGTAGGGAATTTTAGGTCAACACCATTTCAAATGGGAGACAACCATGCAGAGGATAAACGCAAATAGATGCTCAAAAACCAGGAGGAAACTTTGACTGGGAGTGAGTCGGATAGCGACTGTTGGAGGAAACAATGCAATCTGATGCGGAAACCAACCTCACTCTGCTGGAGATTAAAATAAACATCAACCCCACTGAGGACTACACAAATTCTTTTGGGGAATGTCCACAAGATCCGCTGGGGATAAAACACTCCGCAGGGGAACTGAATCAAATAGCTCGGCTGGGGATAACTGAGGGTTAATTGCTCGGGGGAACCATTAATGCTCCACACTTAGGACTTTCTGTTTTCGAAAAGTTGTTGATATGCCATTTTAATTGGTTTAAAAGTCTTGCTTTTATATGTTTTAGAAAAAAAATTGATTAAAAAATTTAATTTAAAAAATGATCATAATAAAAGTTAAACTATTTGGCTGAAATAAATAAGAGTGGAAACAATTGGATAAAAGCTCAACTTTATTTAATTGAATGGTAGTCTGTAAATGACAAGACTCCATAAATTTTTACAAAGTTGAAAACGGTAATTTACATGGAAAAGAGTTACATTGAATACAATTGACCACTAATCCTTCTACCAACTCTTGATATCCGCTGTGCTTTTGGCCGCTACTGGGGACAATGAATTAATGTCAACCCTTGTGCTCAACTAAGTTTCTCCAAAATTGGAAGATCAACAAAATGTAGTTACTTGCCATAATCCCTAATTTTTGTATAAGTTGCCCCAGGGGGGGGGGGGGTACTCAACTTATCGGGAAAATCCTTTTCTGTTTTATGTCTCTAATTTTTGCCTGGATCGCCCTTTTGGGTTTTCAATCCACCGAGATGCTCATTTTTCCCTAAGTTGCCCTCTCGGTTTTCAACTTAGCGAGCTGTTCTTTTCTTTTTAGGCGAAGTATTTCTTGACTGCATCTGCATTCACAGGACGAGTGAACTCTTCACCATCCATAGTTGTAAGAATCAAAGCACCGCCTAATAAGGCTCTCTTAACAACATATAAGCCTTCATACTTAGGAGTCCATTCTCCCCTAGAATCTGGTTTAAAAGATAGAATCTTCTTGAGCACAATGTCACCTTCTAAGAACACACGAGGTCTGACCTTCTTGTCAAAAGCTTTCTTCATCCTTTGCTGATATAACTGACCATGACACACGGAAGTCAATCTCTTCTCTTCAATCAAATTCAGCTGATCATACCTAGTCTAACACCATTCAGCCTCAGTCAACTTGGCTTCCATGAGCACACACAATGAAGGAATCTTAACCCCTATGGGGAGCACTGCTTCCATACCATAAACAAGAGAGAAAGGGGTTGCCCGTGTTGATGTCCGAATGGATGTATGATACCCGTGCAAAGCAAATGGGAGCATCTCATGCCAGTCCTTATACGTCACAACCACCTTCTGAATAATCTTCTTGATGTTCTTATTTGCAGCTTCAACAACCCCATTCATCTTAGGTCTGTAGGGAGATGAATTATGATGTGCAATCTTGAAGTATTTACATAGAGCTTCCACCATATTATTATTCAAGTTTGATCCATTGTCAGTAATGATCTTACTTAGCACATCATAACGGCATATGATCTGATTCTTGATAAACCTTACAACAACTTTCTTGGTTACATATGTATGCAATGCCGCTTCAACCCATTTTCTGAAGTAATCATTTGCTACCAAAATGAACTGATGTCCGTGCGAAGCTTTGGGCTCAATCAAGCCAATCATATCAATTTCCCATATGGAGAAGGGCCATGGGGAAGAAATAATATTCAATAGTGTTGGAGGAACATGAATCTTATCCACATAAATTTAACACTTGTGGCATTTCTTCACAAACTTGCAGTAGTCAGATTCCATTGTCAGCCAATAGTAACCTGCTCGCAACATCTTATTCGTCATTGCATGTCCATTGGAATGAGTACCAAAGGAACCTTCATGGACCTCAGTCATCAACAAGTCTGCTTTGTGTCTATCCATGCATCTGAGCAGAACCATGTCGAAATTTCATTTATACAATACATCACCATTCAAGTAGAAATTGTCGGCTAATCTTCTCAAAGTCTTCTTATCTTTCAAAGATGCCTCAGACGGGTAAATCGGAATTTGGAAGAAACACTTGATGTCGTAATACCATAACTTTTCATATTTAATATCTTCAATAGAAAACACATGAGCTGGCCTATCAAGACATATCATAGTCAAATTGGGAACTTCATTCCAATACTTCACTATAATCATCGATGCCATCGTTGCAAGAGCATCTGCCATCCGGTTCTCATCATGAGGGATATGATGAAACTCAACCTTTGTAAAGAAAGTTGAAATCCTCCTCGCATAATCTCCATACGGTATCAAACCGGTTTGATTCGTCTCCCATTCTCCTTTGATCTGATTCACAACCAAAGTGGAATCTCCGAAGACATCTAAATACTTGATTCTAAGATCAATGGCCTCTTCGAGCCCCATAATGCAAGCTTCATATTCTTCCATATTGTTTGTACACTTAAAAGTCAATCTAGCTATAAATGGAAAATGGGTGCCTTGAGGAGTAATATCACTTCCCCAATGCCATTACCATACTGATTAACAGCTCCATCAAACACCATGCCCCAAAGGGAACCAAGTTTTGGCCCTTCTTCAAGCAATGGTTCATCACAATCCTTTATTTTCAAGTACAAAATCTCTTCATAAGGAAAATCATACTACACTGACTGGTAATCTTCAATTGGTTGATGAGCCAAATGGTCAGCCAAGATACTACCTCTGATTGCTTTCTGAGATTGGTATTCAATATCATACTCTGATAACAATATTTGCCAACGGGTAATCCTCCCAGTTAAAGCAGGCTTCTCAAATATATACTTGATTGGATCCATTTTGGATATTAACCAAGTGGTATGATTCAACATATATTGACGCAAACACTTAGCAGCCCAAAACAATGCGCAACAAGTCCTCTCTAGCATAGAATACCGAGTCTCACAGTCGGTGAACTTCTTACTGAGGTAGTAAATTGAAAATTCTTTCTTTCTAGTCTCATCTTGCTGACCAAGAACACAACCCATACTATCTTCAAGCACAGTCAAATACATGATCAATGGTCTTCTTTCAACAGGCGGAGACAAAATTGGAGGTTCAAGCAAATACTCTTTGATACTGTCAAAATCTTTTTGGCAATCTTCGTCGCAATCACAAGACTGATGTAGCGGGAAATTTATGATCATCAAGCTATTGACAAGCTAGAGATCAAATAACAACAGTCGTCACCACGCTTTTATTGTTTCCAAGGGAAAAGGGAAAAAGTATGAACAAAACCCAAAAAGTAAGAAGTTTTTAAATCAAAACTAATAAAATGTTAGAGATTACAGGTAAGGGGGTTGGTTACACAGAGAGAAGGTGTTAGGACCCAAAGTGTCTTGGGTACTCCTAGGGAGCTCTTTCTGTGTGCATATGTATTTGGTACAAAATGATGTTTACAAACAAAATAGAATGGGAGGATGAGAAAAGAATTCATTAATTATATTTTTGTGTTTGACAAGACCTTCGGTCTTGTGCGTACGTACCAACATAAAAGTGCGGGATCAAAACCTCGTAGTTCGTGATATAAATTTCAAAATAGATGCATTGTTTTTAACAAAAATTAAGTTTGAAAGGCACAAAGGCCTAAAAATGGTTTGAATGAGTTAGTTCTTTTTGGCTTTTTGAAAGTTTAAGTCAAGTATAGTTAAGTTTATTTACAATTTTGATTTAAGGAAAGAAGTTTGAAAATGCAATGGCATAAGGCCAAAGTTTCTACCTTTTTGCAAATGTAGTCTAAGTTTAGAACAAAAGGAGTTCACACAAAAAAGATTTTGAAAAAAAGGAGGGAGAGATTTTGAAATTAAAGAAATGGGGAGAAGATGAAGAGGCTATCCTATGTATAAAATTAAAAGTTTAGAGTTGAAAAGATCTGACCAAATGGGTACTAATCCAATAGACAAGAATGTCAATAGAAACCCAGAATTCCCTTGGACTTTTAGAATCAAGCAACACACAAATGCACAATTATATTAGCTTGAAGAGCAAGGCATCAAATAAAGATGGCCACATCCAAGCTTATCCATTCCATGATGTTCTCCAAAATAGCCCATGTAACAGATGAATTCCACAAGTCACAGGTTCAAAATAACAGCTTCATAATGATCATGTTGCAGATGAACTTAGAGATGTCTTCAAAGATGTATCAGATGAATTTCAAATTGCAAACACATGGTTCTTCAACAAGTTGGCATTGGCCAAGTCCTTTAGAATAGGAAGGTTCCCTAGATTCTATGTCCATTTATCCAAGATCAAGCCAACAGTCCACTCAAAAGTTTTTTAGGGTTTTTTGTTATTATTATGTACATTAATGGTCAAAGACCACACAAACAAACAAAGTATACACAAGCAAAATATATCACACAATATGGTCCAAATGGATAAAGTGAAAATTGAATTAACATAAACAATTAGAATGACGTGAACGATGGCAAATGAATAGGGGCAAAAATTAAATGGCATTAAAGTAAAGGACTTGAAATTAAAAGTTAGTAGTTAATAGGTTAGAAGTTAGTATTGTTTTGCTTTTTCTTTTCATTTTCAAGACATTATTTGGAGAATACTCAACCCACTTATCACAAGCATGAATCCTTGAGCCAAAACATCTTCCAAAGGAAGGAAAGAATGCAAAGTTTCCACACAATACCATGAAAGAGGGGAGACTTACAATCTCACTAACTAGAATGCTTATGCCTTTTATGTCACAAATTTAGCGCTATGTTAAGCAATCGTAATTGGACTTATGTAGAAGTCACAAATATTTGAGGTCGGGCAATAAAATTTTGGTGTTAATGCATGTCAGAGACATAGTATAATGGACTATGCTCATGAAAGATACCACACACAAAAAGAATATGCAAAAGGTGTGGCCTAATCTCATCCATACTCATGTAAATTTTTCAATCAACTAGCCTTAGGATTATGAGATATCATAGACCAAAGGGAATGAATGAATGAAGAAAGGGAATAAGATGAAGTGGGAGGGGAATGGATCAAATCACAAATTGGTCAAAGGAGGACTTTTATCAAATTAATATCATCCATTCATTTTGGGAGATGGAATGTACATTCCATCAATCCCCTAAATTCAATGATATTAATTTGACAAAGTCAAATCAACCTTGACCAAGGCCCAACAACAAGAGTCAAACATAAACAAGTCATCACAATTGGTCAACAAATTTATTTGACATTTATTCAAATTAAAAATACTAAAATAGTGCATTTAAATTAAATATGGTTTGTCTAATTCCCAAAATCTCATCAAAACACCAAAGAAATGGCCATGTGATTTATCATAGGTCAAACATGGTCAAAGGACCTTGGAGAAAAAATTTAATAATTTTTGGATATTTAAAAATATTTTTAAATAATTAAAAACAAATGCAAAATCAATTAATTCATGAAAAAATATTAATAATGCAAAAAATATTTTTAATTCAAAACATGAAAGAGAAAAATATTTGAATTTTTTTGTGAAAGTCCCATATTTCTTGGATCAATATTGAATTTAATATGAATTATTGAAAATAATGCAATTAAAATGAAAATTAAAATATCAGAAAAATGTGGACCACTTGATCTCCCTCATTAATTGAGGTGGCAGATCAAGTGGCCAGAAACACGCTATCTACGATCGACTCAACTCAGTGCGCTACACAGTTGGTAATCACAATGGACGCGCCAGATTAAAACAAATCAAGATGATCATGTGGCTGTGAGACATGCCAGCGCATGGTCGGGGCTGTAGCTCCGGTCTTCTTCTCCGGTGGACCTCACCGGACTAGTCCATCTTCAACCCTCACCAAAATTAAAAACAATGACATGATTTCAAAGTAAAAATGGCGTTGAGTTCGAATATGGCCTCAATTCACTCTAACTCCTAGTATATTGAGAGATACATGGAGTTGAAATTTGAGGTACATGAACTGAGTTGCTTCATTTGGCCTCAAAGCAACTCAATCTCCTTTCCTATATTGGTAGGACTTCAGACAACCAAAGAATCAATAGAATTGAGTAAGAACTATAGAGAGAATCGAAGAGATCAAAATTTCTGGAAAATACCTTCAATGGAGGTCTGGATTCAACTGATCTTGCTCTTGCTCGTGCTTGATCTCACTCCAAATGCTTGCAGAGGAAGGATTGAATGCTCAAAAGGCTCTGGATTCCTGGAGATTTGAATTTCAAAACAGTGGAAATTCAACCTCAAATTCAAATGAATTTCTCCAGTTTATCCTTTGCAATGTGAGGGTTAGATATAGGGGATCAAAGCTGGCGCAAATGTGAGTTGATTGTTGAGCATAAGAGGCTCTATTTATAGCCGAATCCATTACTTTTTGCACACTTGAATTAACTTTCCAAATTTGGTCATTGATGATGCATGGGTGCATGGGCACGCATATGCCCATAAAATCATTGGCATAAGTCCACAAATGAGTGTGAGATGATCTGAATTTAGCTTGAATTGCAAGGCAAGTGTACATTTTGATTTGAAGTTTGATCCTTGCCAAGTGATGACACCATGTCCATGCCATGCGCAGCCTATGCATTCCTTGTCCAAAATAAATGAATTTGAGCTCTTTATAAAGGTGAGATCAAGAGGAAAAACTTTCATGTTTAGCACTTTTCCATTTGGAGTTTGTAACTTGAAGAAATTTGTGGTGGAAGTTTGGAAATTTTTAACATATCAAAATTTTTCTAAGTGTCAAGCCATATGTCTCAATATTCCACATTGCTTAACTTTTTATATGAGCTTCAAATGAGAAACGTGTATTCATAAAAGTTGTATCTCTCTCAAAGACCTTCAAAATGGTCCCAATTTCATGTAATTTAGATTCGAAATGATAGAGTTATGAAATTTTGATGTTTGGAAAAATCACTTGATCAATGGTATAGGTCAAAAGTGACCTATAATGTAACCTCATATCACATGCTCAAAAAATTTGAATTAGCTCCCACTCCAAACATAAACGTTGAACTATACACATTGAATTTGATTGTGCAACTTGGAAATCTTTCATCTCATAAAAAATGAGCAAGTTATGGCCTTGGGAAGTTGACTTTCAAATTAGGGTTTAGACAAAATGACCTATAATGTTTCAACATAGAAAATGATTTTCCAAGCAAAACTAGCTCTAGGTATCAACATGAAAGTTGTTTGAAATGTCACTTAGAGTAAGTTTTCTCTTGAAATCATTTTCATATGGTGAAAATTGTAGGAGATAGGGTCTAGGGAGACCCAGTTTTGATCAGATGAATTCATCTGGCCAACCACCATCAACCAACTTGCTACCTTCCAATTCTCTTGACTTTCTTGCCTCATGGTAGATCATATACGCATAATATGATGAATTTGAAGTGTACCTGGAGAAATTTGATCAATTGGTGAGATAGCTTGTTGGAGAAGTTACTCGAGATACCCAGTCAAACTAGGGTTTCCAAGGTAAATTATCCTCAAACTCTTGAAGAAAACTTGACCAATACAACATGTAGAGAACATTGGGACTCATATATGATACTCATAACCATTCTTGAATCAATTCTTAGTTGTGCTCTTTGTTCATGAGGGTCTCAAACCCTAGATGTGAACTTGATAGATCAATGGAGATCATGCCCTTCCTACAAAAGAGTTAGACAAATGCAAAGGCATATTTTTGATTGGATCCATTCTGGATATCAACCAAGTCGTATGATTCAACATGTACTGGCGTAAGCGCTTAGCAGCCCAAGCCAAAGCACAACATGTCTTCTCAAGCATTGAATATCGAGACTCATAATCAGTGAACTTCTTGCTAAAATAGTAAATAGAAAATTCTTTCTTTCCTGATTTGTCTTGCTGACCAAGGACACAACCCATTGAGTCTTCAAGAACAGTCAGATACATAATCAAGGGTCTCCCTTCCATGGGCGGCGACAGAATCGGAGGTTCGGAAAAATACTCTTTAATACTGTCAAAAGCCTTCTGGTAATCCTCGATCCAATCATGAGACTGATATTTCCGGAGGAGCTTGAATATTGGCGCACATGTGGCAGTCATGTGGGATATGAATCTAGAAACGTAATTCAAGCGGCCAAGAAAACCTCGGACTTGCTTCTCAGTTTTGGGCGCAGGCATCTCTTGTATTGCTTTGACCTTTGCAGGATCAACCTCAATACCTCTTTCACTGACAATAAAATCCAATAACTTGCCAGAACGGACTCCAAATGTACACTTGTTGGGATTCAGGTGAAGCTTGTACTTCCTCAATCGCTGAAAAAGCTTCAACAGGTGCTCTACATGTTCAACTTCCATTCTTGACTTTGCAATCATATCATCAACATATACCTCGATCTCCTTATGCATCATATCATGAAACAAGGTAGTCATAGCTCTTTGATACGTGGCTTCGGCGTTCTTCAAACCGAAGGGCATCACTCGATAACAGAATGTTCCCCAAGGTGTGATGAATGTTGTCTTCTCCATATCCTCGGGTGCCATTTTAATCTGATTATATCCGGAAAATCCATCCATAAATGAGAAGACTTTGAATTTAGCTGTATTATCTACCAACATATCAATATGTGGTAGAGGGAAATCATCTTTCGGACTAGCTTTATTCAAGTCTCTATAGTCCACACACATTCGGACTTTTCCGTCTTTCTTAGGCACGGGCACAATATTGGCCACCCATTGAGGATATGTAGAAGTCACCAGAAACCCCGCATCAATTTGCTTCTGAACTTCCTCTTTGATCTTCACTGCCATACAGGATGAGTTCTTCTGAGCTTCTGCTTCACAGGCACGCACTCAGGCTTCAAAGGTAGGAAATGTTGCACAATATATGTATCTAAACCAGGCATGTCTTCATATGACCAGGCGATGACATCAACATATTCTCGTAGCAATTCAATCAACCCTTTCTTAACAGATTCTTCCAGGAGTGCCCCAATCTTCAGTTCTCGCACACAATCCTCAGACCCCAAGTTGATTGTTTCCAGATTCTCAAGATGCGGCTGAATGATCTTCTCTTCATGCTCAAGTAGATGGGTAATCTCGTCAGGAATCTCTTCAACATCATCTTCTTCTGCTTCAAATACAGGGAATTCAAAGTTGGGAGATGGTGTTGGGTCATTATGTTCAATGGGTTTGATCAACCTGCATAATGGTTTTGGATATGAAAGCTTTATAATTCAAACAAGGAAAATCATTATGCAGATGAAAAGATTGATTTTATTCTTATTCTTAGGGTTTTATGTGATCACCAATTTCATGCAAAAGCGAAAAGGGAAAATAATTGGAAAAACAAACATTTGAGCATGAATTTATTGAATGAAAATATCATTGTATTTATGCGCCAACAATGTCATCACTTCTTCTTTTGGCATAGGAGAAGGGTTTTCAAACACAATGAACATTACTTTGACTTATGGATAACTAGTGGAATATCCACAGTGACCCAATTATTGCAGATTCCTCCAGGGATGACGAAATTGCTAGAATCCTCTGTATCCTCTTCCAAGACAGCAGCAGCCTCCTCGTCTTGACCGGTGTGGATGAAACCTCCACTCTTGAACAGACCTTTCGTATTAGAAAGCCCAGAAGAAAAGCCTATGCCAGCCCTGGACTTGTTGTCTTCTAGCTCAATCATTTTCCCTAATCCAGCGGTTGCACCACGCTCAATGGCCAACTTTGCATCTTTGTAGGAAGCAAATGAAAGAGTTCTCTTCTCAATAGGTTCAGCAATAGATAAAGCTTGGAAAGGAGTTCCAAGTTCATCCTCAGCGTCTATATATGATAAGGAAGACAAGTGGATAACCAGGAGAGCCTTTTCTCCCCCTACCACCACCAGCTTCTTATTCTCGACAAATTTCAATTTCTGGTGTAGGGTGGATGTCACGGCGCCAGCCTCGTGAATCCATGGTCTACCTAGGAGACAGTTATACGATGGGTGAATGTCCATAACCTGGAAGGTAATATGGAAATCACTTGGTCCAATTTTGATTGGGAGATCAACCTCTCCAGTCACAATTTTGCGAGACCCATCGAAAGCCTTCACAACTACTCCACTCTGCCTCATGGGAGGCCCTTGATATGACAGCTTCGTAAGAGTGTTTTTTGGCAATACATTCAATGATGACCCAGTGTCCACCAGCACATTGGACATGGCGTCGTCTTTGCAACCCATAGATATATGCAATGCGAAGTTGTGGTCTCTTCCCTCCTCGGGGAGATCAGAGTCATAGAAGCTCAAGTTGTTACAAGCGGTGATGTTTGCAACAATGTTATCGAATTGCTCTATCGTGACATCGTGATCCACATATGCCACATCCAACACCTTCTACAGAGCCTCTCGGTGTGGTTCTGAATTCAAAAGCAATGATAACACAGATATTTTGGATGGCGTTTGTAGAAGCTGGTCTACAACATTATACTCGCTTTTCTTGATGAGCCTCAGCATCTCATCATAGTCTTCTTTCATATTACCACTAGGGCCAACAGAAGTAGGAGTTTTCAATACAGAGGAGGGCTTAACAACAAGTGCCGGATTCGGAGTGCTCACCGCATTCCCAATCGGGCGTTCAACAGAATCAGTATCAACACTTCCTTGGGCATCAGCCTGAGGCTTTGGCGGTGCTGAAAATACACGACCACTACGGGTCAAACCGCTAACATCAGCAATATTTACAACAGATGAAGAAGGCAAGGACACCTCTTTCCCATTTTCCACTGCTACAGCATTGTAGCGATAGGGAACTGCCTTTTCAGAAGAGTATGATATTGGTCCAGCCGGCTTAATGATGAGAGCAGGGGAAGCCTTCTTCTTGCTACCATCATACTTGATGACAACAGGCTCAGGGATCCGGAATACTGGAGAAATCACATTGACCTCATCAGCATCTTCGTCAACATTTCTGTTCTGAAGGATCTCAATAACTCTTTCATCCAGCATTTCTTGCACATCTTTGCGCACCTGGCGACAACCCCTTCGATTAACAGAACAGACTCGGCACCTGTCATGGTCATGCTCATAATGACTATAATCACACATCAAACGATGCATCTCGACCAGAGATTGTTGAATATGACTGACGTATTTGACTTTGTACTTGCCAGGGCAACCCTGGACCATGTTAACAGATTTCCCATGCTCAGGCAATGGGTTCTTCTTCACGTTAGGACCTACGTCCTCGAAACACAGAATGCCACACCTCACAAGGTCTTGAACTTTGGTTTTCAAAGGGTAGCAGTTCTCCACGTCGTGGCCGGGAGCACCAGAATGGTAAACACAGTGTAATTCGGGCTTATACCACCACTGGGGGTTAGCAGGTATAGCCGGTGGGTCTCGCGGAGTAATCAACTTCCTCTCTATCAAAGAGGGATACAACTCTCCATACATCATCGGAATAGGATCGAAAGTGACGCTTTTCCTCTCGTAACTTGTGCTGGTTTGATTACTGTTGCGAGGCTGGTAGGCCTGTTGTTGCGGACAATGCTGTTGCTGTTGATATTGCGGATGTGGTTGCTGATTGTTGTTATGTTGCTGGTACTGCTGATTATCTCTGAAGACAGGTGCTATATGAGTCACCTGGTGCTGGCTACAGGCTGGACGCACGGTCTTCGTTCTCACAGGGGGTCTTCTTGGTTTCATATGGGAGGTCACAGCATGTGCCTCTCCATCTTTCTTCTTTGCAAACGCCCCATAACATTTGGCAGAAGAGCCTTCTTCTCTCGTCAGACGACCTTCTCTAACCCCTTCTTCTAGACGCATCCCCATATTCACCATCTCGGTGAAGTCGGAAGGAGCGCTAGCAATCATCCGCTCATAATAAAAAGAACTTAAGGTCTTCAAAAAGATCTTAGTCATCTCTTTCTCTTCTAGCGGGGGCACGATCTGTGCTGCTACTTCTCGCCACCTCTGGGCGTACTCTTTGAATGTCTCTTTGTCCTTCTAGGACATGGCCCTCAATTGATCCCTATCAGGAGCCATATCCACATTGTACTTGTATTGCTTGACGAAGGCCTCGCCAAGATCGTTGAAGGATCGGATGTTCGCACTGTCTAAACCCATGTACCAACGCAAAGCAGCACCGGATAAGTTGTCCTGAAAGTAGTGGATGAGCAGTTGGTCATAGTCGGTCTGAGTTGACATCTTCCTGGAATACATGACCAAGTGGCTGAGAGGGAAGGTGTTTCCCTTGTATTTTTCAAAGTCAGGGATCTTCACATTAGGAACCAAGCATAGTTCGGCAGCAGACTTGCCGAAACGATCCTTTCCTTTGAGAGTTTTCAATTCCTTGTGAGCTCAAGAAATTGATCATTCATAGCGTCCATCTTCCCATAGACATCTGGGCCCTCAGACGGCTCAGAATGATAGATGGTGTCGTCTACTCTGGGCAGAGTATGCATGACAGGAGGAGGAACAACAAGGACCGGGCTAGATGTCGACATAGAAGCAAAGGTGGGAGTAGGACCCTCGGGCATGAAATTGGGAGGCATCCCCCACTGGAATCCGGTTGGCATGGCTGTTGGAGCAAAGTGTGCACTTGTTGCAGGCACAGTCGAGGAGACAATCTCAGAGATAACTGTCCTCTGGGGAGGAGTTGAAGGTGTCGGAGAAGACTGGCTCTGGGCAGCCAAGAATGACTCCACTAGGGCAGTCAATCTGGCCACTTCCTCTTTCAGCTTGCGGTTCTCTTGTTCTAGATGGTCCATCAGTCTTGAAATGTTGGCTCTGGTGTAGTACCGGTGAGTTAGCTTGTGTTCAAAATAAATGAAGAAGACAGAGTTAGACCACAGGACAAGAAGCCGGGAACAAAACCTGCTTATCCACATGATGCATGCAATGATTGTGCACATGATTTATTTTTATTTTAAAGGAACTTTAGGGTTCTATTTGCAAAGTTTGGAAGTATTAAACATTTATCACTTATGGGAATATCTCATCAAATAATATCTGGAAATATTTTTACACTAAAGAAGTACAATTTTGGTAACCAAATACAAGAGAGAAGGGAAATAAACATCTTATGGATCCCTAGAAGCAATCGTCCAAAGCTCTGGACACAGGAAGATAAGATGCACGAAGCCTCTTCACCTCCTCTTCATAGGTTGCCTCCATATTTGCCTTCTCCTTGGCGAGTCGATCATACTTCCTCTTCCAGAACCTAGAAGAGTGAGGAAGTAGAGAAGTCCATGCGTCGTCAGGATCATCAATAACCTGATGCTCAAGAAACTCTATCAAAGCATCCATCTCCTTGATCTGCTGAAGCAACTCTTCTCGTTCACAGATCCAGGCACGTGAACGGTCTTCGTCTCTCAACTCCTCTACTCCTTGATTAGGGAGGGTTGAAGGCCCAGCCATAATCATAGGTGTAGGTCTCGGATATTCGTAAGGCATGAGATACTCAGAAGCTCTCTTCCTAACCCAAGCAGTGTAGGGCTCCATAGCAACACAATTCTTAGGACCCAACTCTTTCCTTCCTTTCCTATGAATCTTGCGCCAAGCGCGGACCGTCCTAGCTTTCAAGCCTTGGGGATCTTTTTCCTCCTAAAAGAACACACCCTCCAACAGAATGTTATTGGGTTTATCCTTTAGGGGGAACCCAAGCTGACGACGTGCCAAAACAGGGTTGTAGTTAATCCCACCACATGTACCAAGAAGAGGTACATTGGAGAATTCACCACAAGAGTCGATAATCTGCACACCATCATACACACGGTTGTACCAAGAGATATCATCATTAGTGAGAGACATAAGTCTCGTGGACCACCGTAGACATCCTTTGTTCTCCTTGAAAGCGACCGTCTAAGGTAAGTGAGAAATAAACCACTTATACAACAGAGGTAAACAACACACAATGGCGCCACCACCCTTTGTATTCCTCATATGCAAAGAAAAATAAGCATCACCCAACAGAGTCGGAACGGGATTAAGAGTAGAGAAGATCCTAATAGCGTTCACGTCCACAAACTTGTCGATGTTGAGGAATAACACTAACCCATAGATGAGAAGTACAAATATGGCCTCAAAGGCGTCCTTGTAGCACCTCAAATTTGCACCCCTCATTCATGCATTCATTTCCTTTTTAGGTCATTAACCTTGCATGAACATTGCATAGTACCTTGCATCTCATCAGTCAAGACTGGCATCAGGAGAATTTTTCAGTGCAGAAGAGCAAAGCATTTCCATGAGAAAAAGGCCCTATCGGTGTTCTGAGAGCTTATGTGAACCCAAGGTTCATTTTGAAGCAACTTGACCAAGTGTTAGATGCTCAAAGTCCACAGTGCTGTTTCAGGTCATCTGGGGCCCATAAAAGTCAACTGAGGGCTAGGAGGTGGAGAAATGGTTTGTGACACTTCATTCATGCCCCAAAGAGGTTTATTCATCATGTCAAACATCTACCTTGAAGATTTTGAATCCAGATCAAAAGTTTCCAAAAATGGAAAGTGACCTGTAATTTCAAGTTTCCAAAAATGGCAAGTTTTTGGACCAACTTCAACTCAACTTTATAACATCAAATAAGATTCAAATGAAATTTTGTCCAACATGAAAGTTGAATATCTTTCTCTTCCATTTCCAAAAAGTCCAAGATCATGAGCATCTGATGAATGGTTAAGGAGTTATGATCAAATCATGGCAAAGTGTGCTTGAAACTTCAAATGGCCATATCTTTTGAACCAAAACTCCAAATTTGGTGCCTCTTTTTCTAAAATGCTTCTCATGTCATGAAGTTTCCAAATAAATCATCACATTTCATAAAATGTCATCACATGATCATTTTCATATCCATGCCCATTTTGGAGGGAAATTGCAAAATTTAAAAATGGTGCATTACATGAACTTTTTACCATTGCCAATGTGTTAAGAAAATGATTTTAAGTGCATTTGAGCTGATAATGGTTACTGTTCACGTGTGCATGCTTCACACACCCTCCAATTTGTCATTTTTTGCCATGCACCTTATCTTGATTAATTTTAACTAAACCATGCCTAATTTGGATTAAGAGTGGATTAGTGAAGCATATATATTCATAATCACAACAGAATTGGGAGAATTCTGGATCTAGATCTCACAATTTTCTCTCCCTCAAAATTTTTCTCATAATCAAAAATCAAATTTCTTCAACATAGCAACTGGTTTTTATTGAAGATTCATGATCAGTAAGTGTGATTGAGTGTGAATTCAGCCTTTGTTTGAAGAATTGGAGCCATATTCGAGCAGTTGAAGTTCAAGAACCTTGCCATGGCATTTGAGATTTGAGCTGGATTTAGCACTTGCCAAGCCTCAAATTCTTCACCAATCATCATAACAAGTGTCCTGGAGTTGATTTGGACCATTACAAGCGTTGAATCGTGTGAATCCAAAACCTGCTCTTCAAGAGGTGAATTTTTCGACCTTCATAATTCTCAAATCCATGTACATATTTGTGTAGATCTTTTAACCCTGAGAATTCTGAGCTAAATTTCATGAAAAATGATGCATTATTGACTGAGATATATGTGATTCAAGTTTTGTGCACCAATCTTCTTTTCATCGATTCTCATTGATCTTGTTGAATTAAGCTTAGCTATTAGTTGATCTGTGATCTCCATTGAAAGATCTTTGAAATGATGTATGATTTAGCAATTTCTGGAAAATTTTGTTTGAGCTTGTTCCTGTTCATCTTCGTCTTCATGAGGAAGACGAAGTAGCGTCCACCTAGCGACGGTTTTGCGTCCATCTGGTTCTGGTTAGGGCTTTGGTCCAAAACGTCGTCGTTTTGGCCAGCCAATAGTGAAACGACAGCGTTTCATATGCGCGCGCGCTTCACATTTGAATGCGCACCTGGTTCGATTCCTGGCGCTACCGGTTTTTCAAATCCATTCATATTTTTCCTATTTCCCTCCATATTTCACATACATGTCCATTTTTATTTCACATTTTTTTTACCAACTTCTAAAATTCATATCTCATTGAATATTAATCCAATTGATCCCCAATTTTTTGCCAAATGATCCTTGTGATGTCTAGTTTTTTTTGGTATGATCTCCTGATTTGTACCATGTCTGGATTGTGAATTATGTTAGGATGATTGAACATATGTGCTTTTATGACCTTGCCTTGCTCTTTCTATTGTGAAAAGCTTGATATTGATCCAAATGCTTTGAAATTTTGCATGATGATTCTTGACATGTTAATGGATGTTTGAGACTTGGTTTGGTATTTTTCTCATTTGCCATTTCTGTTTTACACACATGTTTGTATGGTGTGACAATTTGTGTCACACATTTGGTTGATCAACTTGTGCAATTTAATTTCCATATCAAATGACCTTTGTTGATTCTGATTTTTTGTATGATGATCATGTTGGATGTGTTGAATGCTCATAAATGTTTCCAAAATCATTTGAATCATTTCTATTTTGATTTGGAATTTTCATTCTCAATGTCCATTTGAATGCCTTGAATTTGTCTTTGACTTCCTTTGCACATGAAATGCCTTTGCTTGATGATTTTGGTTTGGTCCTTTTTAGGACTTGTTCTTACTTGAGTAAATATGATTCATGTTGAATTTCAGCTTCTGTTTTGAATTTTTTCCTCACCTTTGACCCTAGGCTTTGACCTAGTGGTTTGGACTTACATTTGAGTTGTGAATTTCAGGTTCAAGTATGCATCTCCATGATTGATGTTGCTCCTTCATTTGAGCTTGGTCATTTGTTATTGTTGGCTAACATTTGTTTGTTTTGTAGGCTTTGATGATAATTCACTTGAGTGTTTGCCTTATGGCTTACTCATTGTGCATATTGGATTGTCTGTTTGTTGTTGACTGTTGTCTGATTGTCTGAACACTGTACTGATTTGTTTAGTTGTTTACACAGGTACCTAAGTTGCTTTAAGTTCATTTGAACTTTGCTTTGCTTTGCTTGTGGTTGGCATACCACTTAGGTATAATCCCTGATCTTCATGTAGTCTGGAAGACCTGTCATGTTATGTTGGAAGGCACCTGTCTGAAGCCCTCCTTAAGAGGCAATGTCTTTGTTTGTTTAATTTTGTGCCAAGCAGGTTAAGCCCTGCTATTCAGTTGAGTCATTCATCCTGCTCACACCATGTGTTGATGCACTTTGAATAAAAACTCAAAATCTTATTGTGTCAGTCATAGTGGAATAGAGTCCCACATTCTGGACTCCCATACTTTCATTGTTTCAAGCTCTCCCAGGCCAGGGATAAGAGCTATGAGGTCTTACCCTCATTTCCCATTTCATCTGCTTCACCCTAACTCTCAATTTTAGGGTTAAGAGCTCAAAACACCCCTTTCCAGTTGGCTTGTTTGTCGAGGTTGATTTGACCCCTTGACTAAAGCCTAGCCTTGTATGAGCCACTTGTTTGCATATAGTGTGTGTGCTTGCTCTCTTGTGCTTGTGTTTGCTGATGTGCTGTTTAGGCTAGCTTGCTTCCTGTGCAAGTTAGGATTAGAGACATCAACATAGGGATCGTATGCATGACAACTTCTAGGCTCGAGTCGTAGTCTCCCTAGTAGCTTGTTATCTCCCTAGTCTCTAGTTAGGATAGAAAGTTCTTTCCCTGTTAAGGGGAACTACGTCGCCCTGATCCTCATACCAGATGAGGTACGTAGGCAGGAGATGAGCAGATCTCTCCGGGCGCCCTTTTCTTTTTCAACCCTCTTGTTTGTGTTTGGAGTCTGACGTAAGTCCAACGATTGGCAGTCGGTTTCCTGTGTGGGTTTGTTTGTTTGGAGTCTGACGTAAGTCCAGCGATTGGCAGTCGGTTTCCTGTGGTTGTTGTTTGTCTGGAGTCTGACGTAAGTCCAGCGATTGGCAGTCGGTTTCCTGTGGTTGTTGTTTGTCTGGAGTCTGACGTAAGTCCAGCAATTGGCATTCGGTTTCCCATTTGATTGTTTCGTGTGGAGTTGGATGTAAGCCCAGCGATTGGCATTCCGATTCCTGTTGTGTGTTTGCTTTGACGTCTCAGCGTCTCTGTTTAGCATTTTGTTTGGCGTGCGTTAGCCGAGCTACGAGTGCTCTGATTCTTTCTCTGGTTAGAGAAGATACGTATGCATAGGATGCGACATCCTAGCGAGCATGTTCCCCATATCCCCGAACTACGTCGACTCTGATGTTTGTATCTGACAAACTACGTAGGCCTAGGATGCGATATCCTGCCGAGTCCGTTTCCTCCGTTTTTCATCTGTGTTTCCTTCCAGTGTGTGCAGTCTTTGAGCAGTTTCTTTAGCAACCTTTCTTCTATTCTGTTGAGCGTGGATCCCGTCGAGTACGACGGATGCGTAGGGGTGCTAATACCTTCCCTTCGCATAACCGACTCCCGATCCTTGCAATCTCTGGTCGTAAGACCATTTCCTTTCCAGGTTTACTTCGAGCCTTTCCTTTCCCGCCTTTGGGATAAATAACGCACGGTGGCGGCTCTGTGTCTTTTGCCGCCGGTTTTTCGCGTAATGCGACAGCTGGCGACTCTGCTGGGGAACTAAGAGAAGTTGACCTCCTGTTGGTCCATCTTCCCTAAGCGAGTCGATCCTAGCGCTCCTTAGGATAGTGTTGGTTGCTTTTACTGCTTTATTTATTGCATTTATGATTATGATATGTTGTATATATGTGCATTATGTGTTTGCATGCATCATATTATCATTGTGTTGGCTGTCTGTCTCTCTGTTGGGTGGGAGTCACATGAGGTAAAAGGCCCAATACCCAGGCTATGAGTGAACTTTAGGACACCTAGGAATAGAGTGATTCATGGGAAGCGGGTGGTATGGCGCCACTTAGTGGAACATGATATCACGAGCAGTTCAGATTCTGATGGGGTATTATCGTTGCATACATCTGGTGTGTACATGATGATATTCTTGAAAGGGTTGTTTATCCTGCGTTTCTATTGACCTTACCCTGGCCTAGATGACACCCGTGAGTGGGGAGGGAATGAATCATTACAGGTACAGTTGGTGACTTGATCTGTTGGTGACCGTGTCCTATTGGTGACTCTTGGGTCCTGTTGGTGATTTGGTTCTGAAGTATTGGTTCCAGATGACCTTGGGTTCCAGATGACCTTGATTTGTGGTTTCCGGTTCCGAAGTCATGTCGAAGCTCTGATCCTGTGCCTCGTGATGCACAACCAACCAGTCATGGTCTCATCATTTGCATCATAGCATGTTTATTTTTATAAAAAAAAGGATAATGCAAAAAAATAGAGAACAGTTAACCCACATACGCATATCCTTTTCCAGGATCATTCATGATAAAACAGCATCCGTATCATACGCATCATACCCATATCATTCTTGCATTACAGGTGTTCTTGAAGAGACTTCTCATTCTAGTTCCTGTTCTAGGCAGGATTGTTGATCGTCGTCCGCACCTCTACGCGACAAGACTGAATCAACAGAGAAGTATGGACCAAGTTCAAGCTGAGTTGGCAGAGATGAGGGCTAACATGGCCCAGTTTATGAGCATGATGCAGGGTGTCGTTCAAGGGCAAGAGGAGTTGCGTGCCTTAGCCCAGAGACAGGAAGTTGTGATTCCACTGGTCAACCGTGCTTCACCAGAGGGAGTCCCTGTTAATGACAATGTTGCTGCCACCATACCCGTCCCTAACTATGCTATGGGTGATGAACTGAGGGGTATCAGAATCAACGGACAACCTATTGCGGCTGAAACTGTTAATGCTAGAGCAACCCGTGCTCTGGTTCGCCATCCTGTTCCGTTGGTGGATAGACAGGAAGATATGTTTACTCTCCTCAGTGAGGATGATGATGTGGGTAGGACTGAAGAGAGGGATAGAAAGGTTGATGCCCTAGCTGAGAAAATCCGTGCCATGGAGTGTCAGAACTCTTTGGGATTTAATGTTACCGATATGGGTTTGGTTGATGGGCTGAGAATCCCTTATAAATTCAAGGCGCCATCCTTTGACAAGTATAATGGCACTTCTTGTCCTCGCACCCATGTGCAGGCTTATTATAAAAAAAATCTCCGCATATACTGACGACGAGAAGATGTGGATATACTTTTTCCAGGACAGCTTGTCTGGAGCTTCTTTGGACTGGTACATGGAGTTAAAGAGGGAGTCCATTAGAAGCTGGAGGGATCTGGGGGAAGCCTTCTTAAGGCAATATAAGCACAACATGGATATGGCTCCGAGCAGAACCCAACTGCAGAGTCTGTTCCAAAAGACTGGTGAGAGTTTCAAAGAGTACGCCCAGAGATCGCGTGAGTTAGCTGCAAGAGTGCAACCTCCTATGTTGGAGAGAGAGCTGACTGACATGTTCATTGGAACCCTGCAGGGTGTGTTCATGGACCGTATGGGAAGTTGCCCGTTTGGTAGCTTTTCAGATGTTGTAATCTATGGAGAAAGAACGGAGAGTCTCATCAAAGCAGGAAAGATACAAGATCCTGGCTCTTCAAGTTCTTCGAGTTCTAAAAAGCCATCCTCCGGGGCACCCACAAGGGGAGAGGGTGAAACAAATGCTGTGCACCGTCGGAGGAATGTGAACAGAGGACAGTATCGTCAGGCTGCTGCTGTGACTATTCCAGCAACTCAACAACAGCAAAGAAGACCAACTCAGCAATATCAACATCAACAACATCGTCCTCAACAGCAGGCTAACCAGCCTCACAATGGTAATCAAGCTGGTACGAGTAATGAGAGGAAGAAGATCACTTTTGATCTGATTCCTATGTCGTATGCAGAACTGTATCCCTCTTTGATAGAGCGGAACTTGATTACTCCCAGAGACCCACCGGCTATACCCATCAACCCTCGGTGGTGGTATAAGCCTGATCAGCATTGTGTGTATCATTCGGGTGCTCCTGGTCATGATGTGGACAACTGCGTTCAGCTGAAGAATAAGGTTCAAGACCTTATGAGATCAGGTATTCTGAGTTTTGAGGACTTAGGTCCCAATGGTAATCGAGCTTGAAGACAACAAGTCCCGGGCTGGCGTTGGCTTTTCTCCTGAGGTCTTCAGCGAAAAAGGGTTGTTCAAGAGTGGAGGTTTTATCCACGCCAATCAGAGTGGGGAAGCTGCTGAAGCAGAGGATTCTGACATTTGTCATCCCTGGCGGGATCTGTCACAATTGGGTCGCTGTGGGTGTTCCTACAGTCGTTCATAAGTCAGAGTAATAATCACTTTGTTTAAAAACCCTTCTCCCGTGCCAAAAGGAGAAGTGATGACATTGTTGGAAACATTTGTGCAATGATATTTTCATTCAAATAAATTCGTGTTAAAGCATTTGTTTTTCCATTTGTTTTCCCTTTTCGCTTTTTGCATGAAATTGGTGATCACAAAAAACCCTAAAAACAAGAATAAAAGCAATCTTTTCATCTGCATAATGATTGCCTTGTTTGATTTCCAAAAAGTTTTTATATTCAAAATCATTATGCAGGTTGATTCTAAAACCCATTGAACATAATGATCCAACGCCATCTCCCATTTTTGAATTCCCTATATTCGAAGCAGAGGAAGATGATGTTGAAGGGATTCCTGACGAGATTTCTCGATTTCTTGAGCAAGAAAAGAAGATCACTCAGCTGCATCTCGAGAATCAGCAAAACAGTCAAATTGGGGCATTACAAGTGTAATCAAAAAAAAAAAAAAGAGAGAGGAGGGTGAAAAATCAAAAGAAAAATCAAAATCAAAAGAAAAAAAAAGAAAGAAAGAAACAAAAGAATAATAACACCCTCAAATCCCAAGTTGACTGATGCTGAATGGATTCAGAGTCGTTACAACCAAGTGAATCTGATTGAAAAGAAGAGATTAACTGCCATGTGTCATGGTCAGTTATATCAGCGGAGGATGAAGAAAGCATTCGATAAGAAGGTCAAGCCTCGTGTGTTCCGAGAAGGTGACCTCGTGCTTAAGAAAGTCGTGTCTTTCGCGCCCGATTCCAGGGGCAAGTGGACTCCAAACTATGAAGGTCCATATGTTGTCAAGAGAGCCTTTTCAGGCGGTGATTTGACACGTGCAACAATGGACGGGGAGGATTTCACTCGTCCTGTGAATTCCGATGCAGTCAAGAAATACTTCGCCTAAAAAGCAGAATAGCTCGCTAAGTCGAACACCCGAAAGGGCGGCTTAGGCAAAAAGGAGCGTCTCGGTGGATTGAAAACCCGATAGGGCGATCCAGGCAAAAGTTAGAGACATTGAAAAAAAAAGAATTTGCATCCCGCTAGATTGAGTACCTCACACTGGGGAAATCTATGCAAAAATTAGGGATTTGGCAAGTAACTGCATCCTGACAAGACTGTGTTCTACATCTGTCATCCGCCAGAAAATTCTTGATTCGTCGTCGACTGAAGCTTCGAATACATCGAAATTCGGAATTGGTGGAGAAATGGTCATTATGTTCAATGTAGCCCTCTCCAATATATATCACCGATTTCAAACTTGTACAGATCTATGGAGTCTTGCCATTCGCAGACTACCATTCCATCAAATCAATTTGAGCTTTTATCCAATTATTTACACTCTTATTTGTTTCAACTCAACAAATGTTTTGCATGTCTTAATTGATAAAATATCATTGTTTTCAAAATAAACAAATCTTTCACAAAATTGTTCTTAAACAAAGTGAACATTCACGATGATGGAAGGATACTTAGGAGATCTGCAGTGCTCTCCCAAGGGTGGTATGATTCCCAACAGGGTAAGACTTTTGCTCATATCTCTGGCATAACTGTATCTTTTTCCTGTAGAACCTTTCATGGTTTCTCCTCAGCGAGGGTGCTCAATGCAGTGTTGTTTGAAGTTATTCATCTTCATTTCCCCGGCAGTGCAGCATTCTTCCTCCAAGCCCTATTTAGCCCTATTGCGGTTCATTCCCCAATAGAGTGTTGTTTGAGCCCTATGGTGGGTCATCCTCAGTAGGTTGCTGTTTGAACACTTTTGTGGGCCAGTTCCCAAGCAGAGTGTTTGTTGAAGACTTCAACTTTCTTCTCTCCAGCAGAGCAGTCTTCTCCTCTCCCCAGCATGGGTGCTTTTCTTTGAAGATTCGGTATTTGGTGGATTGACATTCCAGTGCTTCATCATTTCCTCGGATAGATCCCCAGCGGAGTTGTTGGCATGATGACCTTTATCAATGCCTATCTATCCCCATCAGAGATTTGATTGCCCCCTGGTATCTCTGATCCCCAGCATGAGTTGCTGTTGTGGCAGTGTTTGCCTGTGCTATGAACTCTTTTCTCCGGTTGTGACTGATGATCCCTCCGGAAGCCTCTTGTGGCCTTCCTCCCCTGCAGGATATTGTTGTCCCCTGATATCCCAGTTTCCAGCAGATCGCTTTTGCTCTCGGATGATCTTTTGGCTTTCCCTCTGGAAGGGTAGTACCGTGTGGTTGATCCCTGGACCTATGTGTGTTAGACATGTCTGTTTGTCAGCATTCATCATGCATAATGCACATACGCATAATCATAGCATTCAGATATTCATGTTGCATCTTTTGCCATATATCTGTTGATTGTTGTCTCCTGCTAATTGGTGATACAGATCTCCCTAGTAGATCTCCCCAAGCAGATGTTGGTGTGTCTGATCTCTCCATAGAGTCAACCCCTTAGGCAGAAAGTGTCTACCATTTCCTTCTGCACTCCCCACTGAGTTATATCCTCGTGGATGACGGTTGCTTCCGTTTCCTCCCTACACACATAACGGGATGGGTTTTCCCTATTGAGTTCTTTCCTCATTAGGATGAGTCTTGATTCAGTTTGCCTTTTTGGATCGATCTTAAATTGGCTTCCTATTGGCTGTCTCTTGTGCTTCCCTGTGGTATAAATGAATAGTTGCTCACTAACCGGCACTCATTCATCTTATCCTCAGCGGAATTTGTTGGCTTCTACCTACTAACCGGTAGTTGTAAGTCCTATCTTCACGGTCTTCTACCTACTACCCGGTAGTTGTAAATCCTATTTTCTCCCATTCTGTTCCTCAGCAGATTGTTGTGGTCTTCTACCTATTAACCGGTAGATGTGAGCCCTCTTTTCTCCCCTTTGTGGAGTCAACCCTTGTGCTCATCCTAGTCGATGACGGTTACTTTTCGGTGGTTTTCTACCTACGAACCGGTAGATGTAATCCCCTCTTTGCGGTTATCATTATCCAGTTTTCGGTATTGATAGTCCTTTTCCCTTTTGGATATTTGCTTTGATTAAGCAATCTTATCCCCAGCGGGTCTTCCCCTTCCTTTTGGATAATTGCTCAGAGTAAGCCATTTTATCCTCAGTGGGTCCTCTTTCATTCACCGTTTGCCGGTAAAGTTTGTGGTTTCCCCTTTTGATTGGTCATCTTTACATACCTAATCTGGTATCCCGATGCCTTTCTTTTCGGTTGATTTATCCTTTGACAACCTACAACCCGGTTATGGATAATCTTCCATGCGAGAGTATTATCTATGTTTTGACGGCTATAGATAATACATCTCATGCACTCTTTGGTTGAAACCCTTCGTGTTTCCCCAGTCGAGTAAGATTCGTTGTCCCTTTGCGGAATCGAATATTCTTTCTACCCCGGTTGTTTGGATAATTGCCTTGTTCCCGCAATTTATCCCCAGTGAGTCATCTCTCGTCTACCCTGTTGTTGTTGGTAACGATTGTTTCTCTCTTCGGTCGATTTATCCTTTAACAACCTACAACCCGGTTATGGTTAATCTTCCATGCGAGTATATTATCTACGTTTTGACGGCTATATGATAACATGAAATTATATCATATTTTTAGACTCGATTTAATTAAATTATATTATTATTCACTTCAATTTATTTCATTTTATTCGATATTACTTGGTATTTTGCTTTCTATTTATCTCAGGTAGTTTATTTGAAGCACAAGTGAAAAAGGAAGAAAAGGAGGTGCAAAAAGAAATGAAAAGAAGCAAAATCCACAAAGCCAAAGCCCAGCCCAAAAGCACAGGCGCTGCGCCTGTGACGAGCCCCATACAAGGTGTGACGAGCGTCACGCTCTGCCTACTTGTGTTACGAGCGTAACACATGGTGTGACGAACGTCACACCATTCTCCTATATTTTTGGCTTCAGAAGCGCAACAGAGGCACGTTGAAGCCTATTGTTACGCTTGACCTTTGGAAACGTGAAGACTACTTTTACGGAAGAGTTTTGGAAACCGTTACAAACGGGGATAATATAAATAGTGGTTGCAGCTCTCTCTCTCGGGGGCTCCTCTTCGTTAAATTTTTCTCTTCCAGCCGTGCAAGCATACCATACCCTTTTTACAGCTTTTTACAGTTTTTGTTTTATTTGCAATTTTTATTTTCTTTTCCAGTTAAGCTTTCAGCACTTAATTAATTTTTCACACAATAGTTTCTACAGCGGAAACTATTGTGTATCTTTCACCGGATCTAACCTTACGTTAGAATCTAGTTTTTTTATTTATTCCTTCGCTTTTATTTTTCTGTCCGATTGAAGAATTCAAGAACGAATCCAACCGGTCTGTGGTGGAGTGTTCAAGATTGCTATAAATTATTCAGGTTCTTTAATTACTATTTGAATTTATATATGCCCTGCTTTATTGTTTATTTATATTATTTGTCTGAGATGGAATTATTTATGCATGATGATTATTTAGAACTATTTAGCATGTCCGGCTAACTTATTTAGGTATCGGTATGTAGAGTAAGCGGAATGAAGGAATCAAAAATAAGTCGGTTCAATTACGTTTAAAAATAAAATCACTCTTTTTATGGTCTCAATTTACAGGTTCAATAATAAGGTTTTTGTACGAAATTAAAAGACATAAAGAAGTTAAAATCAATAGAACGAGAGTTTGAGTTTTTAACTGGACAGTGTAAATTGGACATTAATTCTAGATCAGGGCGAAAGCAATTTTTAGAGTTAATTAAATTCTAATCTTTTTCAAAAAGTATTTTTAAAGGTTGAATGTGAGGATGAGAGTTAAGCATTTGAATTTAATTATATAATCTAAGTCAACAGAGCGAGAGTTTGAGACAAGGGTGTTTAAACGATTAGTGTTTTCTTAAAAAGAGTTTCTACGGATTTTATTGTTTTCAAAAAGTGATTTTGGACTTAACTAATAAGTGACAGCTACGTTAATATAAAATCATAGTCTATTCAACAGAGCGAGAGTTTGAGATGAGACTTTTAATCAATAGTGTCTACCGAAAAGATTTATTTTAAAACCAAGAAACCAATGAAGAATTGATTCCCTAATTACGACGAACTACATACCGATATTCGCTTAATTGATATTTAATCTAGATCTTAGTTTAGTTTTTATTTTTCCCGAAACAATCAAAGTATCATCCGCCTTAGCTTTACGAAGTAACCTTAGATAACGGTATATCGATTCATAAGTCCCTGTGGGATCGATATCTTTTAAAACTACGCGATAGAACTGTGCACTTGCAGTTTGTACCCCAATTCGACTCATAAAGTCGCGATCAAGTTTTTGGCGCCGTTGCCGGGGACTTTTATTTAGTCGATATCGTAACTCTTCTGTTATGCTGTAGAGACTAAGGTTTTTTTTTATTATTTCTTTCATTGATTTGTATGCCACATACTCGCTCACAAGGCGAGCCGTTCTACTTACGAATCAACGACATCGAATTATATCTCCGAGTCTTACGACGAATTCGGGAATATCGTGCTGCAAACAATCTCCCTCCTATCGAAATTCCTGATCTCAAAAATCTTCTTCCTTCGTCGATACCCGAGATGGCAGAACCAGCTCGTGCTCTTCGAGATTACGCCGCTCCATCACAAGATGAGCCGCATTCGAGTATTGCTCCACCCGCAATCGAAGCAAACAACTTCGAACTTAAACCTTCACTGTTGCAGGCAGTGCAACAGAACCAATTCTCTGGAAATCCTACCGAGGATCCAAACCTTCATTTATCCGTATTTGTCCAATACACTGATACTGTTAAAGCTAATGGTGTCACTTCAGAGGCAATTCGACTTCGTCTCTTTCCTTTCTCGTTACGAGATAACGCTAGACGATGGCTTCAGTCTCTTCCTTCCAACTCAGTTACCACATGGAACGAGCTGAAGAAAGTCTTTCTTGCCCGATATTTTCCTCCAAGCAAAACAGCTATGTTGAGAGCCCAGATAAATGGATTTAAACAGAAAGATAACGAGTCTCTTTTCGAAGCATGGGAAAGATACAAAGACATGATGAGACTTTGTCCGCACCATGGTTTAGAGGATTGGTTAGTGATTCATACCTTCTATAATGGTCTCTTGTACAACACGAGGTTAACAATAGACGCCGCCGCAGGTGGTGCACTTATGAACAAACCTTACGCTGATGCTTACCAACTTATCGAGAGCATGGCCCAAAACCACTATCAGTGGGGAAGCGAACGAACAATGGTAGAAAAACCTCAAACGAAAAGTGGCATGTACGAGATAAGTAACCTTGATCATGTTAATGCAAAAGTGGATGCTCTGGTCCAGAAAATTGAAAGTTTAAATGTATCACCTCCAGCCGCCGTGGTTGCCATAACTCAGAATTGCGAAGTTTGTGGAATCCAAGGTCACACTCCTGCAGATTGTCAGCTCCTAACAGGAATCCAAGCGGAGCAAGTAAACTATGCTCAAGGAAATCCCTACTCGCATACCTATAACTCCAACTGGAAGAATCATCCTAATTTTTCATATAAGAGTACTAATGCCTTATACGCGCCTGGACAAGGTCCAAATCAAGCCCCAGCTATACCTCCTGGATATCAGAAGCCGATCCCATCTACACCTAACAATAACGTTCCTAGGAAATCCAACTTGGAAATCATGATGGAAAACTTCATAGCTTCTCAACAGCAAACCAATAAAGATTTCTTAAACCAGAATGTACACACTAGCGAACAAATTAAACAACTAGCAAATAAGGTAGATGCCCTGGCTACCCATAACAAAATGATGGAAACGCAAATATCACAGGTAGCTCAACAACAAGCACCTACTGCTGCCCCAACTGGTACATTTCCTGGACAGCCCCAACCTAACCCGAGAAGCCATGCTCATGCAATCATACTAAGAAGTGGAACGGAAGTGGAAGGACCGTCTGATCCAAGAACTGAGAACCAAAACTCTAAAAAGTCAACTGAGGAAGAAAATAAACCTAAGGAAAAGGAAGAGAGTAATAAGGAAACCGTAGAAAAGAAAGAACCTTATGTACCTCCACCACCTTATAAACCACCTATCCCTTACCCTCAAAGGCTTATTAAAACCAAAGATGCGGGCCAATTTAAAAAATTTGTTGACCTACTGAAACAATTAAACGTCACAATTCCTTTTACAGAAGCTATTACGCAGATGCCCTCATATGCTAAGTTCTTAAAAGAAATTCTTTCTAATAAAAGGAAACTTGAAGATAGCGAAATCGTTACACTCACCGCTGAATGTAGCGCAATAATCCAGAATATGCCTCCTAAACTTAAAGATCCAGGTAGTTTCTCTATACCCTGTCACATAGGAAAATTTGTCATAGACAAAGCCTTATGCGATTTAGGAGCCGGTATTAGTGTTATGCCTTTATCCATATGCAAGAAACTAGAAATGGGAGAATTAAGACCAACTAAAATGTCTGTGCAACTAGCGGATTGTTCCGTTAGATATCCTATAGGAATTCTTGAAAACGTTCCCGTGCGCATAGGTCAATTCTATATCCCAACCGATTTTATAATTATGGACATAAGAGAAGATGAAGTTACACCCATTATATTGGGAAGACCATTCTTAGCAACTGTCGGTGCAATCATAGACGTAAAACGAGGACGACTCACTTTCGAAGTAGGAGAAGAGAAAATTGAGTTCATTCTATCCCAATTTTTGAAAGCACCTGCAATAGAAGATACATGTTACTTCATGGATATCATCGATGAATGCATAAAAGAAACAGAGTTAGAAAAAGACGAATCATCTGACTACCTTGTAGAAGATAAACTTAACCAATGTTTAGCAATAACACCGGACCCTACACAATGCCTTAAGAAACCAACCCTTGACCTGAAAACACTTCCCAAAAATATGAGATATGAATTCCTAGACTTAGAACTTGAACGACCAGTGATAGTTAATGCAGACCTAGGAAAACTCGAAACCGAAAAACTCCTGCATATCTTAAGAAAATATCCAACCGCACTAGGATATAACATCACCAATCTTAAAGGAATAAGTCCTTCTATTTGTATGCACCGCATCATGCTAGAAGAAGACTGTAAAACTTCTAGGGAACACCAGAGGAGACTAAACCCGATCCTGAGTGAGGTAGTGAAGAAAGAAATAACCAAGTTATTAGAGGCAGGTATCATATATCCTATATCTGATAGCAAATGGGTTAGTCCGGTACACGTAGTACCAAAGAAAGGAGGTATAACAGTTATTGAAAATGAAAAAGGAGAAACTATAACCAAACAAATCGAATCGGGATGGAGAATGTGCATTGACTATAGGAAACTAAACAAAGCAACCCGAAAAGATCATTTCCCTTTACCATTCATTGACCAGATGTTAGAACGATTAGCAAAACATTCTCATTTCTGCTATCTAGACGGTTATTCAGGCTTCTTTCAAATACCAATTCATCCCGATGACCAAGAAAAGACAACGTTCACATGTCCTTTTGGTACCTTCGCTTATCGACGAATGCCGTTTGGCTTGTGCAATGCTCCTGCAACCTTCCAAAGGTGCATGATGGCAATATTCGCCGATTTTCTCGAAAACATCATGGAAGTATTTATGGACGATTTTTCCGTATGCGGACAAAGCTTTGAAGAATGCCTCGAAAATCTAGAAAGAGTTCTAGAACGATGTGTAAAAGTTAACCTAGTACTTAATTGGGAAAAATGTCACTTTATGGTACAAGAAGGAATTGTTTTAGGACACATCATCTCAAATAGAGGAATTGAAGTAGACAAAGCCAAAATAGAGGTAATTGAAAACCTTCAACCTCCGAAAACTGTGAGAGAAGTGCGAAGCTTCTTAGGACACGCCGGTTTTTACCGACGATTCATTAAAGACTTCTCTAAAATAACTAAACCTTTAACCGGGCTATTGATGAAGGATGCTGAATTCATATTCGACAATAAATGTTTAGAAGCATTTCAAACGCTTAAACAAGCATTGATCTCCACGCCCATAATGCAGACACCAGATTGGAATGAACCATTCGAAATAATGTGTGATGCCAGTGATTACGCTGTGGGTGCTGTTTTAGGACAACAAAAGGATAAAAATCTTCACGTCATATATTACGCAAGTAGAACTCTAGATGAAGCACAAATGAATTACGCCACAACTGAGAAAGAACTTTTAGCAGTAGTATTTGCGCTAGATAAATTTCGTTCTTACTTGGTCGGAGCCAAAATAATCGTTTACATTGACCACGCCGCTATCAAGTACCTCTTAACAAAAAAGGATGCTAAACCTAGACTCCTTAGGTGGATCTTGTTGCTACAAGAGTTCGATTTGGAAATCAAAGACAAGAAAGGGACTAAAAACGTAGTAGCAGATCACCTCTCTAGACTCGAGAACCTTGAACCGGAAAGAACATCAATTAACGATGATTTCTCGTACGATAAACTTATAGCTACTTTGGAAGAAAATAAAGCTGATAAATAGGTAGAAACCACCTTAGCTATATCTGCTACACCATGGTACGCTGACTTCGTCAATTATTTAGCTGCCGGAATAGTTCCACCTACTTTATCCTACCAGCAAAAGAAACGATTCTTCTATGACATAAAACATTATTACTGGGATGACCCTTTACTTTTCAAAAGAGGCCCCGATGGTATTTTCCGTCGGTGCATACCCGAAGAAGAGGTAGAAAATATAATCCAACACTGTCACTCCGCTCCTTATGGTGGACATGCAAGTACATCCAAGACCTGCTCCAAAATCCTACAAGCCGGTTTTTATTGGCCAAATATATGGAAGGATGTGCATGCGGCTATTAAGAAATGTGATAGATGTCAACGCACAGGAAACATATCTAGACGTGACGAGATGCCACAAAAAGGCATTTTGGAAGTAGAGATTTTCGACGTGTGGGGAATAGACTTCATGGGACCTTTCCCACCTTCCTTCGGTAACAAGTACATACTCGTGGCGGTTGACTATGTATCAAAATGGATTGAAGCTATAGCTTCTCCAACAAACGACACACGAATAGTAACTAGACTCTTTAAGAATATAATATTTCCAAGATTTGGTGTCCCAAGAATAGTAATCAGTGATGGTGGATCGCATTTCATATCTAAGATACTCGAAAAACTACTGTTTAAGTATGGTGTGAGACATAGAGTAGCAACACCTTATCACCCTCAAACCAGTGGACAAGTGGAGCTGTCTAACAGAGAAATTAAACAAATATTAGAAAAAACAGTCGCCACCTCAAGGAAAGACTAGTCATCAAAATTACCAAAAGCTTTATGGGCATATCGAACTGCTTACAAAACTCCCATAGGGACAACCCCATTTAAGCTTATTTATGGAAAATTTTGCCACCTCCCGGTAGAATTAGAACATAAGGCCTACTGGGCTATTAAAAATCTAAATTTAAACTATAGGGACGCTGGTGAAAAGCAAATTCTTGACATAAACGAATTAGAGGAACTTCGACAAGACGCCTACGAAAATGCCAGAATCTACAAAGAAAGAACAAAGAAATGGCATGATAAACGTATATCGAGAAAAATCTTCAAACAAGGCGATGTAGTCCTTTTGTTCAACTCTAGACTTAAGTTATTCCTAGGAAAACTACGTTCTAGATGGTCAGGCCCTTTCCAAATCACCAATGTTTTTCCCAGTGGAGCGGTAGAAATTAAAGGAAAATCTATAGAACCATTTATCGTGAACGGGCAGCGTCTAAAACATTATCACTATGCAGAAAATAATAAAGATTCGCAAGTCTTGCACTTACACGTAATGCCTCCGGAATTTATAGATTATATTTGATAGTTTTTATGTCGAGCTTGCGACATTAAACAAAGCGCTTCGTGGGAGACAACCCACAATTTTTATTTTATTTTTATTTCTTCTTTAATTATTCCTTTTTCTTTTAAACTCTATTTAGTATTCATTCTTAATTTATTTTAATTTATTAAAAACTTTTCTTTTCTTCTTTCGGCATTTGGCCAAATCCTGACTAAAACTCTTGTTTTTCTTTTCTCTAGCTAACATTAACCTGATGGGACAAATTGATCGTATGGGTATCAAATTCAGAGGGAAAGCTCAGAAACAAAAGTTTGAGGAACTAGCCGCGAGAGAGATGCTACCTAGTTTGTATGCTGATGATTGGGCAATGACTGCCCTTGGACTAAGAGAGAGTGTCCTGTTTTTGCTGAGCCAGATAGGGTGGGAAACCACTCCTATTCGAAGACATTTCGTCACTTATCGGAGACTGACTCTGGAATTCCTTAGCTCTCTGATCTATCTACCTAGCCATGGAAAAGGAATAAGCAGAGGTTTCATCCAGTTCAGAATGTTCAATATGGAGTACCAATTTAACATTCGAGATTTTACCAACCTTTTAGGTTTCCCTACCTCCCTTGATACATTCACAGTGAGCCAAGAAGAACTTTTTGAATACAGAGAACTTGAACACTTCTGAGGAAGCTTGACTGAAAATGACGATCCCGAGGAACATGAGTTTCTTTCTGGAAACATACATAACCCGGCCTTCCGTTATTTCCATAAGATCCTGACCCACACCTTATTTGGGAAGAAGACAAACAGTACCTCAGTTTCACGTGATGAACTCTTCATCATATTTTGCGCTTCCCAGAACCGTCCAGTAAACGGTGCCACTTTTATGTTGGCGAATTTTGACCGCCTTATCCAAGATGAACGAGCACCAATTCAAATAGGCGGTTTGATAACCATGATTGGTAATGCTATCAGATTACGTCAGCCTATGCTTGACTTAAGCCCTTTTTGCGGCATTGCGATTATGAGTATACCCTTCCTTTTCAACACTATGTTTATAGCAAACTTAGGGCCTGAAGAGTTTGAGCTTATAATTAATAACCAAGTTCTTTGCCTATTCACCTTGCCTAGTCCGAGGACTAGTGTTCATAACCGCAATAACTGGCTCTACAATCTGAACGCAACACCCTCTCCTGCTAGATCTACTGAATCCATCCAGGACTATGAGATTTGTGACGACCAGATCCCTTATGCTGAATCTGACCCTCAGACACCATCTGGTTATTATGATATTGATCCTCCTCCTCAACCTGTTCCAACCGAAGAATCGGCAATACCCGATCCTAGACATCATATGCCCGGAGCTAATTATAACACCACCATTCAAGCTTTGATGTCAGAACAAGACGCCCTCAGAGAAGAGTTAGCTAATATGGGACAGAATTTCTGGGATACATGAGCAGTATGACAAATCAGTTCCACGAGTTGCTAAACCGTGTTAACTCCTTTGCTCCTCCGGCCAGAGATTATGCAGATGGATAGAAGATGTTTTTCTTAGTTATTTAGTTTTAGTTAGATTATTCATTAATGTTGTTTCAAACTATGTTCGTATTTGTTTTTCTTTCGCATGTTTTCTTTTGTCTTCCAATGTTACATTATGATTATTTTATGAAGCTATTGATTTATTTTACTTTATTATGGCTTATGCAATATCTAGCAATAATGCTCTCTACTGTTGCTACCTACATGACTTATTAAAAATAGATATATATTATGGAAAGTAGAATAGCATGCAAGGCAATTTAGAAGTATCACAATAGCAAAATAAAATAAACATATGCGTGACAAAATAACAGCAATAAAATATAATGGTAAAAACAGAGTACGTTGCCAGAATGACTGTGTGACGAGCGTCACACAATCCATGACGGACGTCACACCAAGTGCTTGTGACGCTCGTAACGCCCCTGTCACGAGCGTGACACCGTCTGGCTATGTGAACGTTACTAACCGTTGGAGACACGACCGTTACACCATCCCATCTTTTTACCTTCCCCATTTATTCACATCTACCCACATTTATTTACTTTTCAACCACTCCCTTTCCAACTTCCAAATTTTTTCCTATAAATACCCACCATACCTTTCTTCATACACCACAAACCATTATATCAAATACATTTCATCTTCTTACCTTTTACCTCTTTCAAATCACTTATCAGTATGGCGGGAAACCAAAATTTCGGAAATATCATCTTGCGATCCGAAGATGAAGATTATCAAAGGGAGCAATTCGAGCGTTTCCAACAGCGAGGCGTCCAACCCACCAGGTACCCTGATTTAACTTGTTTACAAGAATTAGGATTACTTCAAGGTATAGAATGGATGCTCCACCTTGCTGGTTTAACCTTTCTGTGCACTCATAATCAACCTACCTACCCATCCCTAACCTTAGAATTTTTGAGTTCCTATTCGTACAACACTCCCGCCGGTGAAGACGAGTACTTAACCGGTACCCCAACCTTCCGTATGTTCAACACCGAATACTCGTTATCCCAGGATCAGTTGAGCACCATGCTACAGTTCCCTGTAGGAGACCGAGTCCACCCGAGAATCCCTCCGAATTCCTAGTGGCACATACACACCTTCGACCTCTTTAGGAAAATATCCGGTGTAGAAACCAACAACTGGGATGTGCTCCTTGCTTCCCATATACATAACCCAACCATCCGGTACTTTATCCGCATCCTGCAAAACACAGTTTTTGGAAGACCAAACAACAGCAAAGTAAACGCCAAAGAATTATTCTTCCTCCAATGTGTCTGTGAAAGCGATACTCAGGTAAACGCTGCCTCCTTCCTATTTTATCACATCCGCACCCTATGTGCTAGAGGCCGTCAACCTTTTGTAATTGGTGGTTTAATAACCACAATAGCACTTGGCTTAAACCTAGGGGACCGACTCCAAAATTTAGAATCTTTACCTCCCCTATCTATGGATATAAGCTACTGTCGGTCCAGCCGTCTAATCAAAAACAGAGTAGGTGGAAAATATTACCTTATGGTGAACAACCAGGAAGTCCCAAGCGTTGTTTTACCCAATATTGCCCTAACAGATGTCACAAATCCCAACCGCCACATCTATGATCTGAATGCTCCCGAAGCTACCGAGCCTTCACATGCAAACCCGCCTGCAGACGGGTTTGAAGAGATGGAGCAAGGTGATCAGGCTCCTGCACAACAATCAGTCCCTCTAAACCCTTCCGATAATACAGCTGGTACATCCTCACGACGTCGTCGACGAAGAAGACCTGCAACCAACGACGACATCATGGATGCTATCGATGGTATGCAAGCACAGAATCTCGAAATGATGCAAATGATGCGCCAGATGCAACAACAACAGGAAGCGAGGAATGCCATACCCGATCAGCGGTTCACTGAGTTGCTCAACAGGTTTGACGACTTAGAAGTACGTCAACGATCCCCAGGTCCAAGAACAAGAGACGGAAGGCAGCATTGACTTTAGTTTCCTTTTCTTTTCCCTTTTTGTATTTCTTTTGTTTTCTTTGAAACATTGGGGACAATGTTTCATTTAAGTGTGGGGAGGACAACCTTGTTCTTTCAATCTTCCCTTTTTCAAGTATGTTATCTTTCCTTTCAATGTTATTTCCCTTTCTATTATATATAAAATTAAAAAAATAAAATAAAATAAAAATAAATAAATAAATTTTTTTTATTATAATATAGATTTATTTTAAGTTAAGTCCCTAGTGTGAAAAATTTCTATTATCTATTCCCTCAAAAATTTCATGAGCCACAACAAAAATTCAACACACTCAGTAAGTATAAAGGTTGCCTATTTTATCAAACTTGAGACAATTAAGACAAAAATTATTACCGCCTCAACACTCTAAACAAACCTCAACTTGTTAGATCAGAAAGGCACCTGTTATACAAGTCCCTAGAGTTTTAACTTTATAGTAACCCCGAGTAGTTTATACAAGAAGTCAGCACCATCTTAATAGCAAACTACGTGGAGGGCCGATGAACATAAGTGAATGATTCCCAAAATAAAGAAAAAAAAAATATATATATATATATATATATATATATATATATATATATATATATATATATATATATATATATATATCAGGAAATGCACTAATTAAGTTAGGTGATCCTTACCAGATCACTTAATCTAAAGGTCGCAGATCATACGAAAGCATAATACGATAAGATCCATTACGAATTGGTTCGGCAGGTATCTGGTGCTGAACTTGGTAGGGCGGACTACGGTCCGATCCCCCGCAATTTGCAACGGACTAAATAACGAAGTTATCCGACTCATGTACCAGAGCTTCAAGCTGAAAAGGGGATCAGAATCACTAACCGGTCACTCCACTATGTGAGCGAAACGATAAATGGCTTAATGTGATTTCGCTAGAATGAAAACGGGTGAAATAAGAGTAAAAGAACTAGGCTAGTTTAATAGCATGACTTGAACTGGTTCGCATAAGGTGAGGTTATCTGAGGTTGCAACGGTAGTTGTTGACGTCAAGATTAAACTCAAGTTACTCTTAAACAAAATCTACTTGCAACCTAGTACGAATTGATGTGCGTTTTGAAATTTCATCTGGCTAAATTTTTAAAACGATTTCTATACTGTATTTTGCTTGAGGACAAGCAACGGTCTAAGTATGGGGGAGTTTGATAACATGAAATTATATCACATTTTTGGACTCGATTTAATTAAATTATATTATTATTCACTTCAATTTATTTCATTTTATTCGATATTACTTGGTATTTTGCTTTCTATTTATCTCAGGTAGTTTATTTGAAGCACAAGTGAAAAAGGAAGAAAAGGAGGTGCAAAAAGAAATGAAAAGAAGCAAAATTCACAAAGCCAAAGCCCATCCCAAAAGCACAGGCGATGCGCCTGTGACGAGCGCCACACAAGGTGTGACGAGCGTCACGCTCTGCCTACTTGTGTTACGAGCGTAACACATGGTGTGAAGAACGCCACACCATTATCCTATATTTTTGGCTTCAGAAGCGCAACAGAGGCACGTTGAAGCCTATTGTTACGCTTGACCTTTGGAAACGTGAAGACTACTTTTACGGAAGAGTTTTGGAAACCGTTACAAACAGGGATAATATAAATAGTGGCTGCAGCTCTCTCTCACGGGGGCTCCTCTTCGTTAAATTTTTCTCTTCCAGCCGTGCAAGCATACCATACCCTTTTTACAGCTTTTTACAGTTTTTGTTTTATTTGCAATTTTTATTTTCTTTTCCAGTTAAGCTTTCAGCACTTAATTAATTTTTCACACAATAGTTTCTACAGCGGAAACTATTGTGTATCTTTCACCGGATCTAACCTTACGTTAGAATCTAGTTTTTTTATTTATTCCTTCGCTTTTATTTTTCTGTCCGATTGAAGAATTCAAGAACGAATCCAACCGGTCTGTGGTGGAGTGTTCAAGATTGCTATAAATTATTCAGGTTCTTTAATTACTATTTGAATTTATATATGCCCTACTTTATTGTTTATTTATATTATTTGTCTGAGATGGAATTATTTATGCATGATGATTATTTAGAACTGTTTAGCATGTCCGGCTAACTTATTTAGGTATCGGTATGTAGAGTAAGCGGAATGAAGGAATCAAAAATAAGTCGGTTCAATTACGTTTAAAAATAAAATCACTCTTTTTATGGTCTCAATTTACAGGTTTAATAATAAGGTTTTTGTACGAAAGTAAAAGACATAAAGAAGTTAAAATCAATAGAACGAGAGTTTGAGTTTTTAACTGGACAGTGTAAATTGGACATTAATTCTAGATCAGGGCGAAAGCAATTTTTAGAGTTAATTAAATTCTAATCTTTTTCAAAAAGTATTTTTAAAGGTTGAATGTGAGGACGAGAGTTAAGCATTTGAATTTAATTATATAATCTAAGTCAACAGAGCGAGAGTTTGAGACAAGGGTGTTTAAACGATTAGTGTTTTCTTAAAAAGAGTTTCTACGGATTTTATTGTTTTCAAAAAGTGATTTTGGACTTAACTAATAAGTGACAGCTACGTTAATATAAAATCATAGTCTATTCAACAGAGCGAGAGCTTGAGATGAGACTTTTAATCAATAGTGTCTACCGAAAAGATTTATTTTAAAACCAAGAAACCAATGAAGAATTGATTCCCTAATTACGACGAACTACATACCGATATTCTCTTAATTGATATTTAATCTAGATCTTAGTTTAGTTTTTATTTTTCCCAAAACAATCAAAGTATCATCCGCCTTAGCTTTACGAAGTAACCTTAGATAACGGTATATCGATTCATAAGTCCCTGTGGGATCGATATCTTTTAAAACTACGGGATAGAACTGTGCACTTGCAGTTTGTACCCCAATTCGACTCATAAAGTCGTGATCACTATAGATAATATATCTCATGCGCTCTTCAGTCGAAGTCTCGTCCTTCCCTCGTTGAGTAAGATTTGTATTCCTTGTGGAATCGAATGTCCATCCTTTAACAAGTTTGCTTTCGCTCTCTTCTGGATGATGAGTGTTTTGGAACACACACCAATTCACGATTTCGGTCGATTTATCCTTTGACAACCTACAACCCGGTTATGGATGATCTTCCATGCGAGTATATTATCTACGTTTTGACGGCTATAGATAATATATCTCATGCGCTCCTTAGTTGAAGTTTTGTCCTTCTCTAGTTGAGTAAGATTCGTATTCCTTGTGGAATCGAATGTCCATCCTTTAACAAGATTGCTTTTCTAGCTCTCTTCAGGATGATGAGTGTTTTGGAACACACACCAATTCACGATTTCGGTTGATTTATCCTTTGACAACCTACAACCCGGTTATGGATAATCTTCCATGCGAGAGTATTATCTACGTTTTGACGGCTATAGATAATATATCTCATGCACTCTTTGGTTGAACCCTTTGTTTGTTTCCCCAACTGAGTAAGATTCGTATTCCTTGTGGAATTGAAGGCTCGTCCTTTAACAAGATTGCTTTTCTAGCTCTCTTCAGGATGATGAGTGTTTTGGAATAAAAACCAATTCACGCCTTGGTCGGTCACCTGTTATATGCCTACAACCCGGTATCCTTAGTGTTCCTTCCTGTCTGCTCCCTATTGCGACCTTGGTCCCCTGTGGAGTCAGATTTTCCTGAGTCGAAGTATGCCTCTTCAGGTTTTCCTCAGATGTTTTGGTTAATTGATATCTCTCACCCGTACACCGGTCTTAGATATTCCTTCTTCCCGAGCTTGTTACCTACTAACCGGCAACACCTCGCCCCTTTTGTGCTTCCCCAAGAGAGTCTTTTCTAGACAATTGTTGTTGTGTTGGCGTATTCCCCAATACATGCATGTTCCCGGCAGGGGCATCTTGTTCAGCTTTCTCCCATTCATTCGTTGATGTCTGGTTGAGTCCTTCCTATTCGTCTGTTGGCGTCTAGTCGTGGTTTCTTTCTCCCATTCATCTGTTGATGTCTGGTTGAGTCCTTCCTATTTGTCCGTTGGCATCTAGTCGTGGTTTCTTTCTCCCATTCACCCGTTGATGTCTGGTTGAGTCCTTCCTATTCGTCCGTTGGCGTCTAGTCGTGGTTTCTTTCTCCCATTCATCCGTTGATGTCTGGTTGAGTCCTTCCTATTCGTCCGTTCGCGTCTAGTCGTGGTTTCTTTCTCCCATTCATCTGTTGATGTCTGGTTGAGTCCTTCCTATTCGTTCGTTGGCGTCTAGTCGTGGTTTCTTTCTCCCATTCATCCGTTGATGTCTGGTTGAGTCCTTCCTATTCGTCCGTTGGCGTCTAGTCGGGGTCCTTTTTCCGAAAAATTAAAATCCCCAGTAGAGTCGTTGGTAAACGTCTTGTCTGGTCCATAATAAATATCAGATCCCAGTGGAAGTTGCCATTGGTGAACTTTCTTTTCTTTGATCATCCCCCACATAGTGCAAATTCTACGGTTCTGTTGGTATTCAATCCCTGTGTACCTTGAAGGTCTGACAGCCATTGCTCTCATCCGTTCAGGTTCCCAACTGATTGAATTGGGGCAGCTGTAGCACCTCAAATTTGCACCCCCCATTCCTGCATTCATTTCCTTTTTAGGTCATTAACCTTGCATTAACATTGCATAGTACCTTGCATCTCATCAGTCAAGACTGGCATCAGGAGAATTTTTCAGTGCAGAAGAGCAAAGCATTTCCATGAGAAAAAGGCCCTATGGGTGTTCTGAGAGCTTATGTGAACCCAAGGTTCATTTTGAAGCAACTTGACCAAGTGTTAGATGCTCAAAGTCCACAGTGCAGTTTTAGGTCATCTAGGGCCCATAAAAGTCAACTGCAAGTCAACTGAGGGCTAGGAGGTGGAGAAATGGTTTGAGACACTTCATTCATGCCCCAAAGAGGTTTATTCATCATGTCAAACATCTACCTTGAAGATTTTGAAGCCAGATCAAAAGTTTCCAAAAATGGAAAGTGACCTGTAATTTCAAGTTTCCAAAAATGGCAAGTTTTTGGACCAACTTAAACTCAACTTTCCAACATGAAAGAAGCTTGAAATGAAACTTTGTCCAACATGAAAGTTGAATATCTTTCTCTCCCATTTCCAAAAAGACCAAGATCATGAGCATCTGATGAATGGTTAAGGAGTTATGATCAAATCATGGCAAAGTGTACTTGAAACTTCAAATGGCCATATCTTTTGAACCAAAACTCCAAATTTGGTGCCTCTTTTTATAAAATGCTTCTCATGTCATGAAGTTTCCAAATCAATCATCACATTGCATAACATGTTATCACATGTTCATTTGCATATCCATGCCCATTTTGGAGGGAAATTGCAAAATTTAAAAATGGTGCATTACATGAACTTTTTACCATTGCCAATGTGTTAAGAAAATGATTTTAAGTGCATTTGAGCTGATAATGGTTACTGTTCACGTGTGCATGCTTCACACACCCTCCAATTTGTCATTTTTTTCCATGCACCTTATCTTGATTAATTTTAACTAAACCATGCCTAATTTGGATTAAGAGTGGATTAGTGAAGCATATATATTCATAATCACATTAGAATTGGGAGAATTCTGGATCTAGATCTCACAATTTTCTCTCCCTCAAAATTTTTCTCATAATCAAAAATCAAATTTCTTCAACATAGCAACTGGTTTTTATTGAAGATTCATGATCAGTAAGTGTGATTGAGTGTGAATTTAGCCTTTGTTTGAAGAATTGGAGCCATATTCGAGCAGTTGAAGTTCAAGAACCTTGCCATGGCATTTGAGATTTGAGCTGGATTTAGCACTTGCCAAGCCTCAAATTCTTCACCAATCATCATAACAAGTGTCCTGGAGTTGATTTGGACCATTACAAGCGTTGAATCGTGTGAATCTAAAACTTGCTCTTCAAGAGGTGAATTTTTCGACCTTCATAATTCTCAAATCCATGTACATATTTGTGTAGATCTTTTAACCCTGAGAATTCTGAGCTAATTTTCATGAAAAATGATGCATTATTGACTGAGATATGTGTGATTCAAGTTTTGTGCACCAATCTTCTTTTCATCGATTCTCATTGATCTTGTTGAATTAAGCTTAGCTATTAGTTGATCTGTGATCTCCATTGAAAGATCTTTGAAATGATGTATGATTTAGCAATTTCTGGAAAATTTCGTTTGAGCTTGTTCCTGTTCATCTTCGTCTTCATGAGGAAGACGAAGTACCGTCCACCTAGCGACGGTTTTGCGTCCATCTGGTTCTGGTTAGGGCTTTGGTCCAAAACATCGTCGTTTTGGCCAGCCAATAGTGAAACGACAGCGTTTCATATGCGCGCGCGCTTCACATTTGAATGCGCACCTGGTTCGATTCCTGGCGCTACCGGTTTTTCAAATCCATTCATATTTTTCCTATTTCCCTCCATATTTCACATACATGTCCATTTTTATTTCACATTTTTTTACCAACTTCTAAAATTCATATCTCATTGAATATTATTCCAATTGATCCCCAATTTTTTGCCAAATGATCCTTGTGATGTCTAGTTTTTTTTGGTATGATCTCCTGGTTTTTACCATGTCTGGATTGTGAATTGTGTTAGGATGATTGAACATATGTGCTTTTATGACCTTGCCTTGCTCTTTCTATTGTGAAATGCTTGATATTGATCCAAATGCTTTGAAATTTTGCATGATGATTCTTGACATGTTACTGGATGTTTGAGGCTTGGTTTGGTATTTTTCTCATTTGCCATTTCTGTTTTACACACATGTTTGTATGGTGTGATAATTTGTGTCACACATTTGGTTGATCAACTTGTGCAATTTAATTTCCATATCAAATGACCTTTGTTGATTCTGATTTTTTGTATGATGATCATGTTGGATGTATTAAATGCTCATAAATTTTTCCAGAATTATTTGAATCATTTCTGTTTTGATTTGGAATTTTCATTCTCAATGTCCATTTGAATGCCTTGAATTTGTCTTTGACTTCCTTTGCACATGAAATCCCTTTGCTTGATGATTTTGGTTTGGTCCTTTTTAGGACTTGTTCTTACTTGACTAAATATGATTCATGTTGAATTTCAGCTTCTGTTTTGAATTTTTTCTTCACCTTTGACCCTAGGCTTTGACCTAGTGGTTTGGACTTACATTTGAGTTGTGAATTTCAGGTTCAAGTATGCATCTCCATGATTGATGTTGCTCCTTCATTTGAGCTTGGTCATTTGTTATTGTTGGCTAACATTTGTTTGTTTTGTAGGCTTTGATGATAATTCACTTGAGTGTTTGCCTTATGGCTTACACATTATGCATATTGGATTGTCTGTTTGTTGTTGACTATTGTCTGATTGTCTGAACACTATACTTATTTGTTTAGTTGTTTACACAGGTACCTAAGTTGCTTTAAGTTCATTTGAACTTTGCTTTGCTTTGCTTGTGGTTGGCATACCACTTAGGTATAATCCCTGATCTTCATGTAGTCTAGAAGACCTGTCATGTTATGTTGGCAGGCACCTGTCTGAAGCCCTCCTTAAGAGGCAATGTCTTTGTTTGTTTAATTTTGTGCCAAGCAGGTTAAGTCCTCTTAAGAGGCAATTGGCAGATGAAAGGGATGTGTAATCCATCCCCTGCTATTCAGTTGATTCATTCATCCTGCTCACACCATGTGTTGATGCACTTTGAATAAAAACCCAAAATCTTGTTGTGTCAGTCATTGTGGAATAGAGTCCCACATTCTGGACTCCCATACTTTCATTGTTTCAAGCTCTCCCAGGCCAGGGATAAGAGCTATGAGGTCTTACGCTCATTTCCCATTTCATCTGCTTCACCCTAACTCTCAATGTTAGGGTTAAGAGCTCAAAACACCCCTTTCCAGTTGGCTTGTTTGTCGAGGTTGATTTGACCCCTTGACTAAAGCCTAGCCTTGTATGAGCCACTTGTTTGCATATAGTGTGTGTGCTTGCTCTCTTGTGCTTGTGTTTGCTGATGTGCTGTTTAGGCTAGCTTGCTTCCTGTGCAAGTTAGGATTAGAGACCTCAACATAGGGATCGTATGCATGACAACTTCTAGGCTCGAGTCGTAGTCTCCCTAGTAGCTTGTTATCTCCCTAGTCTCTGGTTAGGATAGAAAGTTCTTTCCCTGTTAAGGGGAACTACGTCACCCTGATCCTCATACCAGATGAGGTACGTAGGTAGGAGATGAGCAGATCTCTCCGGGCGCCCTTTTCTTTTTCAACCCTCTTGTGTGTGTTTGGAGTCTGACGTAAGTCCAGCGATTGGCAGTCGATTTCCTGTGTGGGTTTGTTTGTTTGGAGTCTGACGTAAGTCCAGCGATTGGCAGTCAGTTTCCTGTGGTTGTTGTTTGTCTGGAGTCTGACGTAAGTCCAGCGATTGGCAGTCGGTTTCCTGTGGTTGTTGTTTGTCTAGAGTCTGACGTAAGTCCAGCAATTGGCATTCGGTTTCCCATTTGATTATTTTGTGTGGAGTTGGATGTAAGCCCAGCGATTGGCATTCCGATTCCTGTTGTGTGTTTGCTTTGACGTCTCAGCGTCTCTGTTTAGCATTTTATTTGGCGTGCGTTAGCCAAGCTACGAGTGCTCTGATTCTTCCTCTGGTTAGAGAAGATACGTATGCATAGGATGCGACATTCTAGCGAGCACGTTCCCCATATCCCCGAACTACGTCGACTCTGATGTTTGTATCTGACAAACTACGTAGGCCCAGGATGCGATATCCTGCCGAGTCCGTTTCCTCCGTTTTTCATCTGTGTTTCCTTCCAGTGTGTGCAGTCTTTGAGCAGTTTCTTTAGCAATCTTTCTTCTATTCTGTTGAGCGTGGATCCCGTCAAGTACGACGGATGCGTAGGGGTGCTAATACCTTCCCTTCGTATAACCGACTCCCGATCCTTGCAATCTCTGGTTGTAAGACCATTTCCTTTCCAGGTTTACTTCGAGCGTTTCCTTTCCCGCCTTTGGGATAAATAACGCACGGTGGCGGCTCTGTGTCTTTTCCCGCCGGTTTTTCGCGTAATGCGACATTCCTCACCCATGGCCTTCCCATACATAGTAGCTTAAGCAATGAGGAACTCATAAGGGAGACCTTGGATTCCACCTTTGGTAGTCATATGAGCACCAACCAGAGATTCATCTATGTGCAACATGTCTGCTATCTCTTGAGAAGTAGGAATACTCTCCAAGCCACTGAACGGCAACTGATCTAGAATTGGTATACCCACAAGATAGGCATACTCCTCAAGTGTAGGCAAAAGCTGGAAATCCGGAAACGTGAAGCAATGGTACAAGGGTTCATAAAACTGCACCAATACACTCATCAATCCTTCATCCACCTGAGTAGCCAGAATAGATAGAAGCTTCCCAAAACGAGCCTTGAAACCCAAGGGATCTAGTACATAGGATGTCAAATTCCTTAACTCTTTTAAATCTGGTTGTCTGAAACTGTACTTCTTTGTATTCCTTCTTTGTCTTTCCATGTCTGAAAATTTGCAAATAGACCTCTTAAGTTCCTTGAAAATTTTCTTATTGTTTTAATGATATAGATGCAAATGGGTGCATGAATGCATGAATGCAACAATCACACTCAAGGATCAAGCAAAGCACACCAAACAAAGGTCATGGGATGGATCATATTATCCTTAATATCAATCATCCATTTTGGTGGATTATGGTTTACACCTTATCAACACCCAAGTTCCATTGATATTAAGGATACATGAACGGATCAACCACGAATCAAGGGTTTGTTGTGAGTCACGACCATGGAGTCTCGGTTAAGAACCACCCAAAGGGAGTGTACTAGGGTTTAAACCTGCCAAACATGTTCTACAAGAGGTTCCCATAGTCATCATCCCATCTTTCGGATATTATCGGAGAAACGACTACTCGTATTCCAAAAATATTCTCAAGAGAGACTCTTATGAGTGTAGTATCGCGTAACAATCGTATCAAATCTTACACTTGAACGACTTCCGCACTACATCCTAAGAATAGGCCAAGATGGGCTTGGTAAACTAAGGTCTTTGGTTTCTAAGGTCTATATTGGAAAGAGTAATGTCTAACCACAACTTACTTGTGTGACATTATTGATCCCAACATGACCTCCACCAAGTGAATGGACTTGCAAGTCAACTTGCTAAGGAATAACTCCACACAAGTCAACAAGACTATGTCATTCTCCTATCCTAAGTGCACTCGAGTTCGGGTATAGAACTCATCTCACAAAGATCACCAAGCATACAAGGAATTAATATTCAAGCAATTCAATCATTACATACAATACAGTAATCCCAAATTGCACAAAAATATGTCACAAGACAAGTATACAATACAATACAACAAATTTGAAAAGTAGGCAAAACCCACTAGGCAAAGATCCCCAGCAGAGTCGCCACTTTTCTGTAGCGGGTTATTTGTTACCATTAGAGATATTGACTAAATCCAAAGTAAATCATACAAGTCGAGTCGCCACCGCACTTCTATTTATCCAAAGGAATGGTTAGAAAGCGAACAAAAACCTAAAAGTTTTATCGAATAAAAAACTAGTAAAAGAGAGTCAGAGATCTGGGTAAGGGGGTTGGTTATGCAATGGGAAGGTGTTAGGCACCCAAAACATCCTAGGTACTCCTAGGGAGCCCTTTTCACATTTGTTGTAAGGTTGGTATTTTGTGAAAGTTTATTTGTGCAAACATGATTGAAGAGGTGAGAAGAGAATATATAAGTTTATTTACATTTTGTGTTTGAATGGATGAACCCATTGCCTACGTACCATCTTAAAAAGATTAGGATCAAAACCTCGTAGTTCGGGGTAAAAATCTCAAAAATGAGTTGGTGAATTGATTGGCCCAAAAGCCTTAAGGTCTTTTGTTATCCAAGGGAGAAAACTCAACCTACAACCACAAATCCACCATGTGAGGATAGCTTCAACATGCTAGTGAGGGGTTAACCCTATAATAAGCATGGAAGACTCATTGTCCATCACTAAGTTATATTTACCAATTAGAAGTATGTACAAAATGGTCAAAGTTGATTTAAAGGTTCAATTCAAAATGAATATTATGAAAAGAAAGTTTGAAAATCAAAAGCATAAGGCTTAGGTTTCTAATGTTGAAAACAAATGTTAAATGTTCGCACAAAAGTTTTGGCTTGGGTTAGAGTGGAAAGAAGAAGAAGAAGGGCTATAATCCTAAGCATACAAGAGGTAAGGGATAAGAAATAAAACCACAAAAGGAGTCCCTCTCTTGAGATCATATTGATGATCCAAGTAGCTCCCATCCTTTGGAATGAGCAATCACAAGCATAAACTTAAGTAATCAATAGTCAAATGAACTCTTGGAAAGACTCCTCAATGTATCTTGGATCTCTCTCTCTCAGAAGCTCATGGTAATGGTTCCTCAACTAAGCTCAAGTTTGAACTCCTAGCACAAGAAAACACACATCAAAAGGTTCTATAATACAATCAAATAATGGACAAGAGGGAGTTTAGAATATGGTCCTTTCAATGTTCATCCTTAAGCTTTAAGCATTCTAAAGGCAGGAGGCCTAGTTGCTCTTTGACATTTAAGCACTCTAAAGGAATGAGGCCTAGTTGCTCTTCAAACTCCATTTTGCTTGGGTAAGGTCCTAAAATCTAAGTCCATTTTGTCCAATTCTTTGCATTTGGGTCACAACAAATAGACAAACACAAGCACAAAAGATATATACACAATTATATACCCAAGTGGGCAAAAGGCAAATGGCATTAACATAAACATGTGCTCCAATGAGCAAAGGAAAAAACAAATGAATAATATGTGCAAGAATGGTAAATTGCATAAAAGTAAAGTGCATAAAATAAATGTTAATTGTTAGTGGTTAATAGTTAGTGTGTCATAAGGCAAAATTTAGCGCTATGTTAAGCAATCGTAATTGGACTTATGTAGAAGTCACAACTATCTGAGGCCAGTCAATAATAATGTAGGCAACAACACAAGTTAGAAGTCTTGATTAGTGAACCAAGTTCCAACAACTTGCCATGCCAAAAAGAAGAAGAGAATTGATCTTGTATTGGTTTAAGCCTTTTGCATAATTTAGGAAACAACATGTCCTTAATGCAAAGCCATTCACTTGATCAATTGATCAAGATGAATTAGATTTTAATCAAGGAAGGTTAAGTCTCCCTAATCAATGCTAACTTATCAACCTTCAACTCATTGATCAAAAAGAAAAAAGGAAGAAGAAAGAGGGAGATGAATAAGAGAAATGGAAAATGCAAAGATAAAAGAATAAAGTGCATAAAATGAAATAGCATGTACCAATCCACATATGTTGACCAATGACATTGAAAGTCAAAGTCAAACAATCAAAAGCAGAAGTGAGATGAAGATTGGAAGTCAAGAAATAAACAAAATATTTTTGGCATTTTTTAATATTAAAATAAACTTGAATTTAAAAATAAAAGAAAGGTCAAACTTCAAAATCTCCTCAAATCAACCTTGAAAGGTCCAAGTGATTTATCCCAAGTTCAACAAGGTCAAACAAAGTTTGACAAAAAAATTTAGCATTTTTAAAAGTCAGAAACTATTTTTAATCAATTAAAAATGAATAAAAAATAACTTAATTGAACTAAAATCTCAAATAAATCTCAAATCAATTAAAAAATTGATGAGATTATTTTTCATAGATTCATCATCATTCAAATAGGTTAGAAAAATATTTTTGTATTTTTTGAATATCAAAAACTATTTAAAATGAATTTAAAATAACTAGAAAAGAGAAAATTCATGAAAAATATCAAATGACAAAATAAAAAATATTAAAAATCAAAATCAGAAACTAGAAATTATTTGGAGAAGAATGCAATTGGTCCCGAATTTTTTGGAATTAAAATGAAAGAGTTATGAATTTTTGAAGTTGAATGAAATAAATGAAATAAAAGAAATAAAAATAGAAATTATGAAAATCAGAAAAAACCACAGCGCTTGGATGGGATTTCATTAATTGACGTGGAGGATCTAATGGTCATGGCATACGCGCGCACCAAAGTCCTCAGTCAATGCACCCACACACTGAATTAAAATAAGTCATAACATTGTGTAGCACCTCAAATTTGCACCTCCCATTTGTATATACATTTTCATGTTTAGGTCATTAACATTGCATCGTTCATTGCATAGTCCATCAAGTCATCAGGCAAGACTGGTTAGAAGATTCACCTGTGCAAGCAAGCAATAGCATTGTCCATGAGATTAAAGCCCTAGGGTGATTCCCATGAGTTCACATGATTCAAAGATCATTTTGAGGTGTTTTGGCCAAGAATTGAAGGCTCAAAACTCATTAGTGCATGAGCAAATCATCTGAAACCCTAAAAAGTCAACAAAAGTCAACTGTCAATTCAACCATGGATTTGGAGGTGGGAAATGGTTAGAGATGCCTCATTCATGTGTAAACAAGTCTCATTTGACATTTCAAACATCAACATTGAAGAATTTGAGGTCAGATCAAGACTTTCCAAAAATAGCAAGTGACCTGTAATTTGAAAGTTTCCAAAAATGGAAAGGTTTTAGGCCAACTTCAACTCAAGATTACATCATCAAGAAAGCTTCAAATGAAATTTTTCCCAACATGAAAGTTGAAGATCTTTCTCTCCCATTTCCAAAAAGTCCGAGATCATGGATTTCTCATGTGTGGTTAAGGAGATATGGTTCAATCATGGCAAAGTGTGGTTTAAACTTCAAATGAGCATAACTTTCAAACCAAAAGGCCAACTTGAGTGGTTCTTTTTGCATATTGCTCCTTATAACATGTATTTTCCAAGCATACAATCATTTCGCATGAAATCTCATTTGCAGGGCATTGGTTCAATCATGAAGATTTTTGTGGAAAATTGCATAAACTCATTTTCGTGTAACATGAGCATACCAAATCATTTCCAAAGGGTGCATGGAATCATTTTAAGGGGGTTTAAGGCCAGAACATGCACTGTTCATGTGCATGGGGTGCATGGAGCATGAAAATTGATTTTTTGTATTCACACCACAAAGTCCTTAAACTTATTTGCATTTGCCCTAATCCTTTCCTAATCATGTTTAGCATGGACTATAAAGCCTTAATCCTAACTGTTTCATCACAATTACCAATTCTAGATCTAGATTTTCAAAAATTCTCAAAATTCTCTCTCACTTTTTTCTCCAAAATTCTGCAAACACAAGCATTTTTCAGTGATTCATTCATCATCCTGAAGTATTGTTGAGCATATTTGGATCAAGATTCAAGAGAAATCGTGGCTGAAGTGTTCATGTTCAAGGTTTGAAGCTTCCATGGCAAGCGAAGATTGAGCAAGCTTCGTGTACATTCAAGCATCCATTTCATCATCATTCATCTCAAGAAGCACGTTGGAAGAAGATTTGAGCATTGCCAAGCCTTGGAAGCGCGTGGATTCAACTCTGTTCATCAAGAGGTTACAATTTTGACCTCTTTAATTCTAAAAATTGTTGTGTCTATTGTATAGTTCATAGATTGGTGATGAATCTGAGCTTTGAATGAGTTAAAATGATGCACTGTACGCAAAGATCCATGTGATTCAAGTTTGGATGTTGCTTTTTATTTCCTTCGATCCATGCATTTGATGATGTTTTTCCATGAAATGATTATTGATCTTTGATGTATGAACCATGAGAAATCGTTTGGTGTCATTTTTGTGGATTTCTGGAACGTTTTGAGAAATTCTGGAAATTTGTGGATGAAGATCATCGTGTTCTTCATATGTTCATGCGTTTCCAGATTACTTATGGAATTTCCTGTGAAATTTGTTACGAAACGCATAGCATTTACCTGCGGAACGCATAGCTTTTCCTGCGGATTTTTTTTGAATCTTTGTGAGCGCGCGCTAGGGTTTCTTGGCAAAACTACGTCGTTTTGGGATTTGGCACGCTATGTAGTTCAAATGTGTACATGGCTCGAATCCTGCTGAGCGCATTTTCCAATTTGCTTTGTATTTTTCACCATTTCCTTCATATTTTTCATGTTTGCTTCATAAATCATTTTTCAATTTTCCATCAACTTCCAAAAATCATATCAATTTGAAATTTCAACCAAATGATCTCCAATTTTTTGCATCATGTTGCACTTTATGTCTATTATTCTTTGATCATTTTTTCATAAATTGTGCATGGCTGAATATTTTTTGGTGCTAGGATACTTGAACATGTATGCATTCTTGACCTTGCCTTACCATATCATTTGTGAAATGCTGGTTTTTGATCCAATACCTATGAAATTTTGCATGCTATAACTAGACTCACTGCTTGACATTTTGGTGTTGATTTGGTATTTTTATCATTTACCATTGCTGTTTTATGATCATGCTAAGGTAGGTGTGACAATGTGGGTCACACCTTGTGATGTTCAACTTGATTGATGAGTTTGCCATGCCAAATGATATCCATTTGCCTTGATTTTTTGTATGATGCATGCTATAGATGTTATGATTGCTCATGAATTTTTTTGGAATTTTTGGGATCATTTCTGATTTAATTGAGATTTTTCCTTCTGGATGGTCACATTTGAGCTTTTGAATTGCTTTGAACTTCATTTGATTTTGAAATGCTTGTTCCATATCGAATGAATGTGAAATTTTGCACACTATTTCTAGACATGTTGAGTGTTGTTTTGGCTTTGGTTTGAGGTTTTTACCATGATTCATCTCTGTTTTATGCCTATGCTAAGTTGGTGTGACAATTTGTGTCACACATGTGCTTGTTGTGCTTATCTTGACTTATGCTATGTGATTGCCATGCCTAATGATGTCCAATGCTCCTAATTTTTTGTGTGATGATCATGTTGTATGTTCTGTTTACTCATGAATTTTTCCAAGATTATTTGAATCATTTTTGATTTAATGTGCATTTATTGCTTCTGATGTCACAATGTGGTCACAATTTGCATACCTTGCCATGTTTGGTTCATGAAATGCTTTTGGTTAATGATATTGATATGGGACCTTTTGGATTGTGTTCTTGATTGATTGAAGTTTATTCATGTTAAATTTCATGTTCTGTTTTGATTTTTTTTCTCCATCTTTGACCCTAGGCCTTGACCTAGTGGTTTGTGACTCACAGTTGAGCTTTGATTTCAGGTTTACACATCCAAGTCCATAGTTGATGATGCTTCCTCACTTGAGCATTGATGTTTGCTCTAGATGTTGGCTAACTTTGAGTTGTTTTGTAGGTTGATGCCAAGTCATTTGTGTTGTGCTTATTGGCTTGTGGCTTGCACATTATTGCCTAATGCCTTATCTGTCTGATTGTATGGATGACTGTTGTCTGTTTGATTGTTTGACTTGTAAACTGATTGATTTAGATTTTTTTCAGGTACCTAAGTTGCTTAGCTTAGAGTTCTTTTGAACTTGCTTTTGCTTTGCTTGGTTGCTTAACCACTGAGGTATAACTCTCTGACTTCATGTAGTCTGGAAGACCTGTCCTGTTATGTGGGCAGGCACCTGTCTGAAGCCCTCCTTAAGAGGCAATGCTTGTGTTTGTTTATTTTTGTGCCAAGCAGGAAAAGTCCTCTTATGAGGAAATTGGCAGATAAAAGAGATGTGTAATCCATCTCCTGCTATTCAGTGTGTCATCCACTTTGCTCACACCATGTGTTGATGCATTGTGGATAATAGCCCAAGATCTTTGTTGTGTCAGTCATATGTGGAGAAGAGTTCCTACTTTCTGAACTCCCACCCCTTCATTTATCTGAAGCTCTCCCAGGCCAGGGATAAGAGCTGTGAGGTCTTACCCTCACTTCCCATTTCATCTGCTTCACCCTAACTCTCAATGTTAGGGTTAAGAGCTAACTACACCCGATTCCAGTTAGCTTGTGTTTCACAGCCTAACCTTGTATGAGCCCATTTGTGTGCATATATTGTGTGTGCTTGCTTTGTTGTGCTTGTATGTATTTGCCTGTGCTGTTTAGGATAGCTTGCTCCCTGTGCAAGTTAGATAGAAACCTCAACCTAGGACCATGGTGAATTTACATGATAATTATTAGGCTCGAGTCAGTCTCCCTTCTAGTTTGTCATTTCCCAGTCTCTGGTTAGGTTAGAAGTTCTTTCCCTGCGTAGGGGAACTACGTCGCCCTGATCCTCATACCAGATGAGGTACGTAGGCAGGAGATGAGCTGATCTCTCCGGGCGCCCTTTTTCTTTTGCAACCCCTTTGTGTGTGTAGGAGTCTGACGTAAGTCCAGCGATTGGCAGTTGGTTTCCTGTGTCTTGTTTGCTTGTTGGAGTCTGACATAAGTCCAGCAATTGGCAGTTGGTTTCCTGTGTGTGTGTTTGTTGGTTCGGAGTCTGATGTAAGTCCAACGATTGGCATTCGGTTTCCATGTTTGCCTGTCTGTGTGGAGTCTGACGTAAGTCCAACGATTGGCCGTCGGTTTCCTGTGTGGTTTTATTTGGCGCGCGTTAACCGAGCTACGAGTGCTCTGATTCTTCTCCGGTCAGAGAAGATACGTATGCATAGGATGCGACATCCTAGCGAGCACGTTTCCCCTGTCCCGAACTACGTCGACTCTGATGTCTGTGCCTAACAGACTACGTAGGCCCGGGATGCGATATCCTGCCGAGTTAGTTTCTTTTGTCTTTCTGTGTCTCCTTCCAGCCTGTGTGTGCAGTTTGTTTGAGCAGTGTTTAGCAACCTTATCCTTTCTTTTGTGCGTGGATCCCGTCGAGTACGACGGATGCGTAGGGGTGCTAATACCTTCCCTTCGCATAACCGATTCCCGATCCCATCTCTCTTTGGTCTCGAGACCATGTCTTTTCCAGGTTTACTTTGAGCGTTTCCTTTCCCTCTTTTGGGATAAATAACGCACGGTGGCGGCTCCGTTGTTTCGTTTTCCCGCCAGTTTTTTGCGTAATGCGACACATTGGAGGGTCAGGATTAAATCTGGAAAATGAATCCAAGGGTCCACAATGCAGCTGGCAATGGGACGGCCATCGGAGCCACCTTCTTCTCCGGTGAGCTTGTGTTTTTCGGCCACATTTGCAGACAACAAAAACTTAACCAAAATACACGATCCATACATCTTTGGAAAGCTGGGATGATGTACATCATCTCTGTACCACTCAATTCCACTTTAGATCTCTATATTGAGAGAAATCAGAGATGGAAGTTCTGTGGTGTTCATCATGAACTTGATGGATTTCAAAAATTAAATGCACAATCATGGTGCCTCCATTGAGAGGATTTCAGCCAACACAAGATCCAAGCAAATAGATCAATGGATGATGAGTTTCGAAGAAAATACCAGTTGAAGAACAAACTTGGATTCTGGAAATTTGAGCTTGCTTCCTTTATCAAAACAGAAGATCAATGAGCTAAATGATGAAGGTTTAGAAGCTTTAGATCCAAAGATTCAACCAGATGTAGCTGAATTTTGGATCTGAAAATTTTGAATAAAAGTGAAATTGCTTCTTTGGTGAGAGGTTTGGATTCAGTTGTGCAGCATCTCAGGCGCCATTAGGTTGATTGAGAATGAAGCTGGACCCTTCTATTTATAGCAAAACAAACTGCAAGCAAGGTGAATTTCGTGTGCATGAAAGTTGAAGGCCTCCATGCATGGGCCTGTACAGGCGCATGGAGGGCCCAAAAGCAAATGCAAATGGATGCTGAAGTGATTTGGAGAAGGTTTGGACATGTGGTTTGCACTCCAATTGCTTGCATATGAAGTTTCACCATGAAATGCATAATTGGGCCTAAAACTTCACCTCTTCGAAAATACCATTTGCCAAATCCAAATATGATCATGTGAGTAATGGTTGGAAAGGTTTTGATATAAGGAACAATTGTTATGTTGGGCAAAAATCCATTTGAAAGGTGGAAATTTATGAAATTTCAGTTTAAAGTGCAAGGTGCATGACATGTGAAGGCAAAGTTTCTAAATTTGGCCAATGTTCAAGCCCTTCTGTTTTGATGATTCAAGCTATAAATGAAACGACCTACAACATAAAAGTTGTAGATATCTTCAAGACAATCAAAATGGACTTAAACTTTGCATCATTTGGATTTTTGATGAAAGACTTATGGGCACTTGAAGTTGGACTTTTTTGCCTTTCAATGCATTTGGTCCAAAGTGACCTATAATGCTTTGCATTATCACATGTATTTCCTTTGAGATTTTGAAATTTTGTTCAACATAACATTTGAATTAGACATCTTAAGATTTTCAATGCATTTGATCCCACCTCAAAATCATAAAAACTGAATGAGTTGTGTTCTTGGGAAGTTGACCCAAAATTAGGGTTTCAGTCAAAATGACCTATAATGTATTGGAATGGGAGATGACCTTCCAAGCTTCAAATTACTTTTTTATGAACATGAAAGTTGTTCATATTGTCCTTAAGAACATTTTTTATTTTGGGATCATCTCCATTTGACCAACACATAAAACGTTAGGTCTCAGTGCATTTTAAAATAGTCAGATGAATTGACTGATCAACTTCTCAAGTCCACAACCCATATCATGATGAATTGATGATTGAGGATACTCAAATAAGTTCAAATATGCATGGAATGATCAATTAAAGAACTTCCCTTAATCGTATTTGACCATGGGCTGAGGTTGCTTCATGAGCAAGGCATTGTGGTGCACTGATGAATTAGGGTTTCTCTGGGGAACAAACCTCAAACCCCTTGACTTGCTTTGATCAAAATGATGAATTGAGAAACTAGGGAGGCATATTTGATGGATGAGAGCTTTGGGAATCATTACCATGCTTGCTTTCATCTTCACTTGACCATATCTTTGTACCAATGATTTCCTTGAAGCTCTTGACCTTGTGATTTCTCAAGCTACAAACAAAAATGTTAGTGACATATTTTTGTGCTTTTGGTTAGTAAACAAAATGAGAAAAGCAATAATATACAATTCAATCATGCTTGGTGATCTCAAACCACTCTCAAGAAGTCCCACCCAAAGGCAAAGGGAACCAAGATGCTTATGATCCTTGAGGTTTTGCAAATGCAATGTTATGATGCCATGAGGGATCTTAGGGCCAAAATTGGGGTCTTACACTCTACACCATTTTTTCTTTCATATCATGTCCTTCTTTTTTATTTTGGTGATGGTTGAGGATGGACTAGTCCGGTGAGGTCCACGTGAGAAGAAGACCGGAGTTACAACTCCGACGGTGCGTTGGCACGTCTCCCAACCACATGATCCAGTTAAACTGTTTTAATCTCATGTGTTCATTGTGATTATCATCCTTGCAGCGCACTGACTCGTGTGTTTGGTGGAACGCTCATTTTAGGCCACTTGATCTGCCACCTCAATTAATGAGGCAGATCAACTGGCTCACGTTTTTTCATATTTTCTGATTTTTGTTTTAATCCTTTTATTTTCATTAATTCAAATTAATTTTAATTTTGATCCAAAAAATATGAGAGTTTCACCAAAAAATTTCAAATAATTTCCTCTTTCATATTTTGAATTAAAATTCTTTTTTGGATCATTATTAATATTTTTCATGCTTTAATTGATTTTGTATTTGTTTTTAATTGTTTAAAAATACTTTTAGGTCTTTAAAAATTCTGAAATTTTTTCTCCAAGGTCCTTTCTTTGGTGTTTTGATGAGGTTTTAGGAATTTAACAAACCATATTTAATTTAAATGTATTATTCTAGTCTTTTTAATTTGAATAAATGCCAATTAATTGTGTTGACTGTAGCGGGGTATTCGTTACCTTATGATTTATTAACTAAATCAAAAGTAAATCATACAATTCGAGTCACCACCGCACTTCTATTTATCCAAAGGAAAGGTTAGAAAGCGAACAAAAACCAAGAAGTTTTATTAAATCAAAAACTAATAAAAATGTCTGAGATCTGGGTAAGGGGGTTGGTTATGCAATGGGAAGGTTTTAAGCACCCAAAACATCCTTAGTACTCTAAGGGAGCCCCTTTTTTTGCAAAGTTGTATTTTAGGTTGGTATTTGTGAAAACATTTGTGCAAACATGATTGGGGAGATGAGAAAAGAATATACAATATTTACAATTTTGTTGTTTGAATGGATAAACCTATTGCCTACGTACCATCACAAAAGGTAGGATCAAAACCTCGTAGTTCGGGGTAAAAATCTCAAAATGTGGGTGAATTGATTTGTCAAAAGCCTTAAGGTCTTTTGTTATCAAAGGGAGAAAAGTCAACCTAAACCAACAATCCACCATGTGAGGAGAGCTTCAACATACTAGTGAGGGATCCACCCTATAATAAGTATGGAAGACTTATAGTCCAATTACTAAGGATAAGGTGAGGTTTACATCAACCACTATGATAATTCAAACATATGGCTAAAGTTCATGAAAAAGATTTTAACAAAGGTGGCCATTGGAACCACAAAAAAACAATTTGAAGTGAGTTGTATTTACAAGTTAGAAGTATTCACAAAATGAAGTCAAAGTTGACTTACGATTCATTCAAAATAAGTATTAATGAAAAGAGTTTGAAAAAATCAAAGGCATAAGGCCTAGGTTTCTAATTTGAAACAAAGTCAAAGTTTGCATATAAATAAGTTTGGCTTGGGTTAGAGTGGAGAGAAGAAGAGAAGGGCTAGTCCTAAACATGTAAAGATGAGACAAGAGATAAAACCCTTGGAGTTCCTTTCTTGAGATCATAAAGATGATTCAAGATGCTCCTTTCCTTTGGACTTAGCTAGCAACAAGCAATCAAAACAATTAAACATTCAAGCTCCTAGGATCTCCAATTGGCTTGTCTTTCTCTTAACTTGATTATTCATGGCAATGGTCCTTCTTCCTATCTCAAGTTTGGAATCCCCTATCACACAAGAACAAACAATCAAAAAGTTCACAATGCAATAAGAGGAATGGACAAAGAAAGAGTTTTGGATTAGGGGTCCTTTGAAGACAACTTCAATATTAAGCATTCTAAAGGCATGAGGCCTAGTTGCTCTTCAACAAAATTAGCATTCTAAAGGCACGATGCCTAGTTGCTCTTTAACTCCATTAAGCATAGGTGAGGTCCTAATTCTAACTCCTTTCTCCTTTTTGCATTGGGTTCACACAAACAAAGACAAAACAAGCACAAGGCAATAATATATTTACACAATAATGTGCTCAAGTGAGCAAAAGGAAAATAGCATAAACATAAACATGAGCTCAAGTGAGCAAAGGGAAAAGGAAATATGAATAAATGAGCAAGAAATTAAATTGCATCAAAGTAAATTGCCAGAATTAAAGGCTTGAATTAAAAGTTAGTAATTAATAGTTAGTGTTAGTGTGCCATAAGGCAATTTAGCGCTATGTTAAGCAATCCTAAGTGGACTAATGTAGTAGTCACACCTATCTGAGGTCGGTCAATAAAACTATAGGCAAATAAACAAAAGTTAGAGATCATGACCAGTAGGCCAAGCTCCTACAACTTGCCATGCCAGAAGAAAAGAGTGGAAGGCCTTGTATGGATTTTAGGTTTTTTGCTTCACCAAGAAGCAACCAATCTTGGACACAAAGCAATTCACCTTATCTTTGATCAAGTTGAATTTGATTTGGATCAAAGAAGGTTAAGCCTCTCATATGTCAAGGCTAACCACAAATCATTAACTCATTGGCCAAAAGAAAAAGAAGAAGATAAAGATGAAATGAAATGAATAGAAAATGAGAATTCAAATGACATAATCAAAACACAATGTCCAAATGTGAATGAAATCAACATCATCCAATGATAAACAGAAGTGAAATGAAGATTAGAAGTCAAGAAAGGTCAAACATATTTTTGGTATTTTTTGGAATTAAAATAATACATAAAATAAAATGAATAAAGCATGGTCAAACTTCAAATTCAATTCAAATCAACTTGGATAAGTCCAATTGAATCATCATAAGTCTAACATGGTCAAACAAGGTTTGACAAATTTTCTCAACATTTTTTGAAAACAGAAACTATTTTAAAATCAATTAAAAGCATTAAAATATAACACAAATGAACTAAAATCTCAAATCAATTAAGAAATTGATGAGAATATTTTCATAGACTTATCGTGATCCAAATGTGTTAAGAAAATATTTTTGGAATTTTTGAATATCAAAAAGTATTTAAAATTAATTAAAAACTATTAAAAACAAAATAATTCACAAAAAATATTAAATGGAATCACAAAAATAATTAAAAATTAGATTACGAAACTAGATTTTAAAAGAAAATTTTTGCAATTGGTCCCATATTTTTGTGATTCCAAATAAAAGAGTTATGAATTTTTGAAAATAAATGGAATAAAAGGAAATAAAACAGAAATTAGAAAAATAGAAAAAATCAGGAGCGCATAATTCAGCTTCATTAATTGACGTGGACAATCAGATGGTCCAAAAGCACGCGCGCATGGTGATCATGACTCAAGTGCATCACACCATGAATTAAAAAAAGTCAAATAGAACAAAGGCTGAGATTAGATCATAAGAGTCAGATCCAAGGGCCAAGGGAGTTCCATATGGGGACAGTGGTGGAAACCACCGTCTTCTCCTGTGAGCAAACAAAAACCGGCCACCAGTTGTAGGTTTTTTGCAACCTCAACCAAACTACGCGTGCCTTATACCAAATTAAAGTTGGGGTGATGTACATCACCTCTGTAACCTTGGATTATCCTCAAGATCCCTACGGAAGGAGAAATCTGAGATGGAAAATCCAGGTGTTCAATCTGAAATGTACCAATTCATGAAATTAAAGCCACCATTGGCTTGCCTTTCACACGAGGACTTCAGAGAACCAAACAAACACAAGCAAATCACATCATATAAGGAGATTCAGATCAAAACAGTTGAGATATAAACCTTTGATGTGGAGCTTTGATGAGCATGATCCAACCAAACTCTTGCTTGCACCTTGATATTGAGATGATGATGATGTAAGGCTTAGGAATTATAAACTGAAGATCAACCAAGGAAGTTGAAATTCAAGTTTGAATATGAGAAAATGAAAACAAAATTCCTCTAGTGTGGTTGGGATTCAATTTCTGCAGAGCTTCAGGTTGATTCAAGGATGAGATTTGAATGAAGTAGGCATTCTATTTATAGATGGAATGCAAGCAAATGGAGTACCAAAACCGTGTGCATGAAGCTTTGGGTCCTCCATGCATGGGCCTGTACAGGCGCATGTGAGGCCCAAAAGCAATTGGAAATGAATGTTGAGCTCATTTGAAGCAAGTTTGGACATGCAATTTGAATGGTGTTTGCTTGTGTATGAAGATTTCATGTGAAATGCATAAATGGTCACAAATGTTCCCCTCTTCGAAAGTCCCATATGGAAAATCCAAACATATGAATGTGAGTAATGGTTGGAAAGGTCTTGACATAAAGAAAAAAAGTTATGTTGGACAAAAATACATTTGGAGTTTGGAAATTTATGAAAACTGGTCATGAAGTTGGATGTACAAAACATGTCTTTGAAAAATTTGCCAAAAGTGACCAACTTCAAGTCCTTCTGTTTCAATGATGTAAGCCTCAAATTAAAAAACCTCCAACATAAGATTTGGACTTAAATTTTGCATCATTTGGATTTTTTATGAAAAAGTTATGGGCACTTGAAGTTGGACTTTTTCACATTTCAATGATTTTGGTCCAAAGTGACCTATAATGTTTTGTATTATCACATGTGTTTCTTTTAGGATTATGAAATTTTTCCCAACATAAAATTTGAAGTAGACATCTTAATCTTTACAATTTAATTAGTCTCACCTCAAAATCATAAAAAAATAGTGAGTTAGGTCCTTGGGAAGCTTACCCAAAATTAGGGTTTCAATAAAAATGACCTATAATGTTTTGAAATGAATGTGACCTTCCAAGTTTCAAATGAATTTTTGATGAACATGAAAGTTGTTCAGATGGTTATTAAGAACATTTTTTCTCTTGGGGTCATCTTAAGGTCTCTTAGGGTCTTACATTGATCAATTGTGATGACTTGTTTGAGTTTGACTCTTGTTGTTGGGCCTTGGTCAAGGTTGATTTGACTTTGTCAAATGAATATCATTGGATTTAGGGGATTGGTGGAATATACATTCCATATCCCAAAATGAATGGATGATATTAATTTGGTAAAAGTCCTACTTTGAGCAATTTGAGTTTTTATCCATTCCCCTCCCTCTTCATCTTATTCTCATTCTTTATGCATTCATCTCATTTGGCCTATGATATCTCAAAATCCTATACTTGACTAGGAAGTCAACATAAGATCCTCTCCCTTGGATTTAGATACATAAAGATGCACGAATTGGTAAGACATGAACAAGCTACTTACATGTTTTTGAGGCATGATGATCATAAACAAGACATAACAAATGTTTACATAACGCCACAGGAGATAGCACATGAACAAGTATGAGATACATATATCGTCATTATGGAAGTTCATGGAGGAAACACTTGAATGAAATGAGAAACAATTATGGACAAGGATATAACATCACAAATTGGGATAGAATTACAAGACATGATTTAAACAAGTGTACATTATTCAACACAAGTGTATCAAACCACAAAAGACAAGTATTATAATCAAGATATATGGTTGTCAAGCAAAGTTGTGACAAAAATACATTCAATACATGGATCATATGAACATGGTATGGGAAAAGTAAGAACCCTAAGTAGACCACTATGCATACAAGTTAAACAAGAGGCAAGAACATGTTAGGGACAAGCTTAAACCTAAACCTTAATCATGGCATGAATAAAAAACAAGCAAGTGGAAACCGTAATCATTTCCTAACATGTTTTCAAGGTGAACCAATTATACATGGTATGAAAATAATAAAGTTTAAACATGTTAAGGATAAAAACAAACATTTAAAATAGTGTGTTATGATCATACAAGATTTTAACATCAAGAACAACCAAGAGATAAACAAAGGAATCAATTAGGAGCCTTAAAAAACACTTAAAAGCACATTTTTTCCATAAAAAAAGTGGTGAAATAAATAATAATTTTTGGGATTTTTTGGCATCATCATAAATAGACATTCTCATGAACACATGGCAAAAAGAATGGGTAAAAAAGGTTAAGGGATCATAAAGTTATGGATTTTTGAAGTTATGAAGAAAAATGAAAATTTAACAAGTGAGAAATGAAAAACAAAGGTTAGGGCGAGGGGGATTTGAACCCCAAACCTTTTGGTTACATGTGTCTTAAGGCGTACGCTTCTGCCACTGGGGTGGCAATACATCCGTTAATTAAAACGCAAGCAATTGTATATATTACATAATATGTTTTCTTTGACTTTTTCAATGCCAACTCAGCATCATCATCAACCTCAAGCTTTTCATTTTTTTTTTCCATTTTAACTTTCATTCTTTTTTCCAGATTTTCTAACAAACATATCTCTCTCATTTCTCAATCATTTTTCATGAAATAAAGATCAAAATTCCTTATAAAAATTTAAGTAACACAATGGTATGATAGGTTTAAGCTAATACTCAAAGATGAAGATGCACGAAGGCCAAAACCAAAACTGAAACTTTAGGTTTCATGCAACTTAAATTCGCATAAACAGCAAGATAACTAGCATGTGAGTTAATGATCAACCTTAACACAATAAATGCTACATGTTTTCTTCATAAATCACATGGAAATGATGCATGTATAGTGAGTTTCGAAGTGCAAGATTATACCTATTGGAGCAAGGTTCAATGCCTCTTCAATACCACTTCTAGTTGTTGTTTGATGTCTCTCATAATGTCTATGAGTTACCAGGAGATGGTTGGACTCTTTGGTTTGTAGAATGCTCGAGGAAAATGGGGGAAATGGAGGTTAAGGTCAAAAGCTTGCAAAAGTGAAGTTTTACTTGGTAAGCTTGGTATCTGGATAGATTAGGATTTGTCCTCTTTTTATAGTGATACTTGAGAGTTTATGAAGCTTCAGATATCATGAAATAACCGTGGATTGTACTAGCTTGCTTGCTTGGTTGGTTCTTGCACAAATCACCAAGTGGGATGCATGGCAAAAACATGGAGTACATGGAGTGTTTTATTGAGATTTTTCTAGAGCATCGGAGTTGACTTGAGTTTTAGAGTTGGTATGAATCAGAACAAAAGCCATTTGGGAGCTCAATGGTACTTCTTGTTGGATTAAAGCTACTTTAGATGAATGGAAGTGTGATCTTTATGCAAAAATGGACTAATTCACTGTGTAATGGTTTAGTTACTTGGATAATGGCTCAAAGCTTGTGATATCTTATAATTAGAGGGATATTTAGAAGTAAGAAGTATATATACTTGGAGATCTTGTGGATTTGTTTGGATTTGCAATGCAAATTGGCTTATAATTCAACCTATGAACCACTTCATTATGCCATCTTCCAAAATTCGATTCTCTCAGCTCGAGCATGGGAAATTCTTTCTTTTGGACATTATGGAAAGATAGAATTATAATATACAACTTTCATGTTGAACACTTTGCTTGAATCAATTGGGATCTTTGTGACAAATTGGCATAAAGTTGGTCACTTGACTAGGTCAGCATGCTGACAATTTCACTAAGTGTTTTATCTATTGGCAAGCAAATGAATCCTCCCCTTCATGGCCACGTATCTCCTTATCCATGCATTTTTGAGATTTCATCACCTAGGAAAAATTTTAATTATGAAGAATGACCTTTAATTTGATCATTGGAGCAAAGAAAATTGTGGCTTGGATCACAAGTTATGGCCTTGGTAAGTTGGGTACTTGGACATGATTTTCTTGATTAAACTTGATTAACTAACTTCATTGGTCACATTTTCATGATCCTTGACATGAAAAGTTCATGGTTGAACAAAAACCTTAAAAGTCAAACTTTGACTTTAAGCATTCATTGACTTTTCATCAGTTGTGTTCAAAACTTTCATCTACTGATAAATCTAACCTCTTAAGCCATTTGAATCATATTATTGGATTGTTATGACAAATTTGAAGACATTTGATCATTCCTTAAGCCATAGGATCATGCTTTGGTCAAAGATTCAACATTAAGTTGACTTCGGCGAAAACCCTAACTTGGAGTGATAGATGGATTATGGCTTGATGAACTTGAGTTGAGGTGAGTACAAACTTTGATTGTTGATGGAGGGAGACTATTGTTCACCTTGATACATTTATGATCACACTAAGCCTTGATTGATCAATTCCCATAACTTCTTGATGCCAAAACTCTATCTTGCGAACAAAGCAAAACAAGACATATATTTGTTTTTTGTCTTTTTGTGGGGTTAGCAAAGCATAAGGGTATACCCAAAAGTATTTGATGACCGTGATGTTATTAAAATGATACAAATGTTAAGGTATCTTAGGGTTTAAAATTAGGGTATTACAGTCTTCTATGCCAATATGAAGGTGCCCTTTCAAACTGTCTAAGTTGTGCTTAGTTGAAACCACCCGGTTAGCCTTTTCTGAGATTCTTGTCGAAGGATTTTCAGAAAGTCCCCACAGAAGAACCAGTCTGGAAATGGAGGGCTAAAAGCCACATCAAATTCAGCACTTAGCAGTCGAGGGAATTTGGAAGGATACATATTAAAAGAAATTTTGTATCGTTACTTAGGTTTAACATACGAAGGAAATTTTAAAAATTCCATTTTTTGATAAATTTTTCATTCAAAGTGATTGTTGCATGGCAGAAGGTTCAACTAAGATCATCAGGTCTATAGGCAGTTCCAAAGTGCTTTTGGAATGCTTGGATATTTTTGATGTGAGTCGAAATACCTTTCTTAACCTTCTCCTTCACACAAGTGAAAGCTTTGGTGAGGTAGTGATGGAATGCAGAAACACTAAAAAAAATTCAAAGTAGTAATCACGCCACCAAAGGTCGAATTCATGAGTACAGAGGAAGTAAGGTTTGAAGGCGGCTGAAGTAAGTTTTGTTTGGCCAACATATCTAGCTATTTTCCCGTTGTTGGTAGCCTCAATGTGGATTGCATTGTAAAGAATGAGAGAATTATTTTTATTATAAAAAGGTTTTAGAAGGATCTGAATGAGACCAAACTGTCGTACGACAAGATTTGGTTGGTACACTATAAGGGTAACTTCACTTTCGATTGGTTAAGCCTTAGGGAGAATTCCCTGGGAGTAATAAATGCTTCCCAAATAGCGATTGATTCAGCCTCTTTATCTTTTGACGGGGAATGGAATTTCCTCGTGAACCACTCAAATCCGCATGTTCTTGAGGTGAAAGAAGCCATAGCTGGAGCAAAATTATAGCGCTTAGCGAACATCATCACGTAGTTGGTGAAGCTTTGTTGAAGGTTTCAACTTTCATCACTTGGATTTAACATAGCTAAGCGCATCCCTTCGACTCTCCTATTCTTCATTACGTCATCATCAGCGTCGATAAGGTTGTGAATTGGAAGACATGCTTCAAAACTAGCATTCAACCATAATTGTAGCATCCAGAAGGGGCCATAAAGTAGTAAGTTCCCTTTTGTTTCGATGTTTTTAAGGGCAGTTACACCTTCGCCCATAGATCATTTCGCTGAGGCATACCTTGCATCCAACGTGAAGTTGGTTTGCCAGTGTAAGGAATTTCTTTGCTACCTTAAGAGACTTCGAGAAAAAACCAAAACGAGACAACCAAAAAGTAAGAAAAGAAATATGCTTTCTGTCAGAGACTTCGTCAATATCATGATCATGATAGTAGGATATGTGTGTGGTAAAGGAGGCTCTAGAGGTGTCGAAACCAATGGTGTCTTTAGACAAAAAATATGGATCATAAGTTTCACTAGTGGGTTTAAGCCCTGTGATTGAAGCTATGTCAAAAAGTGTATGCGTCATCATTCCACATGGGAGGTTAAAAGTATGGTGAGTACTATCCCAAAAATATAGGGAAGAAACTAACATGATTTGTCAATAGCCATACCCTACTTTTGACAGTTGTATTAAGTCGAAAATACTCATTTCTTTCGAAACTTGGGATTTCTTCTTCTCTCTCTTCTCCAAATAACCTAAATAATCAGAGGGATCCCTAAATAAAGGACATGATCGAAATACCCTAAAACCACTATTCATATATGTTAGATTAATGGGTTCGTCGATCGAAGGGTTTCCCCGATTATCTGGGTTAGGGTTTTCCTCAGTATGAGTTTCATCCCTAACCTAAGGTTTTTTTTAGTGAAAGCTATGGGTTTATACCTATGGTAAGTTGGGAAAAATTCCTTGAGCTTACTATGATCAAGATTTGGATTTGATAATGGTCCTAGCATTGCATGAGTTTTTCCTGAGATAGAAATAGGAATGATTACCTGTGATTGAAAATTTTCCTTTGTTCTTCAGTAAGAGGCTCTGGAACATATTATTGATTACCCATAATGTTTGGGCCTAAAATCATGTCAGCAAGAGAAAGACCTTACCCGTAATCTCTAGCATTTTATTAGATTTGATTTGAACACTTCTTATCTTTGGGTTTTGTTTGTACTTTTCCCTTTTCCTTTGAAAATAATAAAAGCACGGTGGCGACTCTGATTTTATTGACGTCAAGCTAATCCATAGGTTGATGGTCATGAATTTACCGCTATAGCGGTGTTGAGACAGCAAATGGACGAAAGTAACCATTCAATGGTCCAGATGTTGGCCCAGACAATGGGTACAATATTTAACTCGTTGATCCAAAATACTACCCAATCAAACCAACAAATGGCAGCACAAATGACGCGCATTACAGATTTCTTTGGTGTCCCACAACCTCCTCGACACCCTCAAAGGGAATGGATAAGAGAAAATCAAGGATTTGCCATCGAGGATGACCTTACCTTAACCAAGTCCCACGAAATGCACCACAAGCAAATATGGTGAATCAGAGAATATGAGTAGAACCAACCAGGGTATAAGCCCCGAGAGTCGAAGCCCCTAGGCTTAAACAACAAAGCCCAAGGGAAAGACACGTGGAGCGTTATCATGAATTGAAGACATGTCGAGTGTGACATGTCATTTCCTTGGAAAAAAGTCGTTGGAAGCGATTATTTTGATTTAGTATATATATGAGTCTTAGTGTTAGGATATCAGTGTGTTCAATTGTGGTACAATTACTCAAAATTACTCAAAGTATCTAGCGTGTTGAGAAACGAGTATTATTGAGAATGTATGTTTGATAACACCACTTTCTTTATATCAATCAAAGTTTATTTATACTTTTTGTCCATAATATATCTTTTATTGCAAGTCATTTATCAAGCGCTTTTAGTACACTTTCTTTCCATTATGCAATTTATCCCTTTGAAAACGCTTTAAACAAACAATCTTCATACATGAGTACTATCGAAGTGTTCATCATTTTTCAAATACAATTTTAAACAATAGCACATGTCTTAAGATCATTCTGATCGATCTTGTGAGTAACCAAAGTATCATTGATTTGGAAGACCAGTGGTTGTTTATCAATTTTCACGGTAAACAATCATACCACATCATCAATTCATCTTCGAATTTTAAAAAAGGAGATCAAAATTTTAAAAAAGAAAAGAAAATAAAGAAATCAAAGTTATAATTAAGCCACCACTTTTATTGAAACAGACATAAAATTTGAATTATGTGCAATTTAAGATTTCAACCGTTCGATTGAATATGAACCACTAGTATCGAATAGTGCATAAAAATGAATCTATACTATACAAATCAAAACCGTTGATATTAGATCTATGATTGAGATCGTATAGTTTGTAAAGCAGCTACATTGTGTTTTCTTGGTACCAACAACACATGTTGAACCAACTTCATTGTTGAATAAATTTCCATTTAAAGAATATGCTGAGTTATCTAAAAAAGGAATAGATGGACCTCACAATAAGAGATATGCACCCTACGGTTTAGTAGTGGACCTGCTAGAGCATAGCAATAATTGCTTTGATAGCTAAGTAACAGTTGGTATCCTATCCTTCAACCAAGAAACTGAACGGTTTGATTGTGATCTTTCGACCATGTCCCTTGTTTACTTTTTTACTACTCAGGTAAGGTATATATATTTTTTAATTTTTTTCTTAAAGCTCCAATATTAGTCTATAGCAATTTCATATTATAGTAAATTAGTCAATCTTTAAAATTTGAAAAATAATTGACTATTAGTTTTTAATTTATAAACACATGAACTTTTATTAAATTGGAAATAAAAATGTTCGAACATGTAAAAACATATCACATCAAATACATTGAAAGACAATTCTTTAAAGTATACAATGTTGCTATTTTTTCTTTTTTTTTCTTTTTCAAATGAACCAAGACTATGACATCCTCTAAATTTTATGAATCAAAATTATTGATGTTCTGAGTTTATACTAATTATCGCATCTTTTGAAAGTGACTTTTTGGCTGCTACACAAAGTATTATACCTTTTTTCAATTTTATTTATAATAAAAAGTTTATTTTTAAAAATTAAATAAATAATATATTTGATCAATATTTTATTCCGATATATTAATTATTCAATATATCTAAAAAAAAATTAAAAAAATCTTATAAATAAGATCAAGGGAGTAATATTGAGATGTATCATCACTCTGACCATAAAGTTGACAAAGATATCTATATTATTAGAAATTGAAGTTGCATGTTGTATGTCTTTGATTTATAGGTTAAATTTTTTTATTTTTTTTTAGTTTTCTTTTATATTATTGAGTCTCGTTAAATGGATTCTCATATTTTTTTCTTCTTTAGTCAAATCACTTAATCTTCTGACTCAGATCATATATGTTATTTATGACTCGAATCATACATCATATTTCACTCAGTTTGGTACTAGATCTCTAACACATATAGAATCTTTTTCACTCAAATCCTTTACAATGCTGGAAAATATTCACTTTCACAATTATTTGAAATTTCACAACACATTTATTCTCTCATTTCAAAAGGATTTTGAATGTCTTTTGAGTGTTCTTGCAAACAAATTATTTTATCTTCTACCCCATTCTTATTCTATTTTCATGTGGATTTAAATCCCATCTTTGGAGATTTTGTTATTATGTTTAACACTTCTTTGAATGTTTTATTGAGATTTTAGAGGTTTGCAAGATGTGTGTGGTTGTGTCTGGTTTTGACAAGTCCAACCGAAAAAAAGGAGGTTCTTATCTCCATAATTATTTTGGTAGTGTTGTATGGAAGCATACAGACAAAGTGAGAGTTCTTCTCAATCTTTGGACAGACCAACACTTCAGATATGAGGAAAGATCACTGCATAATAGAGATTTTGGAGCATAATTGTTGGGACTGGAAGATTCAAGAAAGTTTCGAGTAAATATTTTGTGAGGATTCAGTTTGGATATTGTGCACAAGTCAATAGGGTCTAGATAAAAGATTTTTATATTTCAACATTATTTGGATATTGTAATTGTACTAAACATCATGTAATTTGTCACAAACTATTGTGAAAGACCAAATTTTTTATTGGGAAACAATTAGATAGTGGAGTAGGCTTAGTGAAGACAATAGTTAAACCACTAAAAATCTGACATACACTTCTCTCTCTCTCTCTCTCTCTCTCTCTCTCTATATATATATATATTATATATATATATATATATTATATATATATATATATATATATATATATATATATATATATATTATATATATATATATATATATATATATCCTTCATAGAATTGCAAGTTTAGGTTGTTTTTATTGCTTTCCTAGAATCATACGTTGCTAGGTTTTTTCCTTGGTGACGATTTATCAATTAAGTGTGAGTTTTGTAAGAATTAACATTACAAATTATCTTGTTGTTGATTAAGGCTGAAAATTATGATCATAGTATTCTCCATTGTATTAATTTTGTATATTGACTCGTCTTGTGTAAATTTGATATTAGTTCAATACTTTGATTTGTTTTTGGTTAAATGTTTGATTCAATCTATTATCATATTGTATACCGATTAAGGTGTTTTTTGTATATATTGTCTGATAAGCATACTCGATTTTATACACATTTTTCTTTCCTACACAAATCGTTTTCAAACTCTTATAATTTTTCAAAACTAAATTATTTTTCAAATTAGTCAAATTTTATTTGGGAGGTCTATCTCCCACTTCTAAATTGTTGCATTCTCGTATTCTCACTCATTAATTAGCCTCAAAGCTGGTATTTTGATCAGTTCTAAGCATCCCAAAAGTTTGAGAATACGGGTAATAAAGATATGAAGGGAGGAGCGTATAATAGAGCCCCAATTTTCAAAGGTAAAAATTACGCATAGTGGGCTATATGTATGTACACTTGATGTATGTAGACAAAATACTTTGGATAATAATCACCGACAAGCCCCTTATTTAAAAAAAAAACAAAGTTGATATATGGATTTTGTTTAAAATCCCGAAAGATTTGTTAGATGATGAAACCAAAAAGGCATCCTATGATCTGAAGGCGATGAATATATTTATCTCCATGTTAAGCGCTAAAGTATATTACTTTATCTCACATAATTAGTGTGCACAATCAATGTAGAACGCTCTTCAAGTCCTTTACGAGTGAAATGAAGACGTTAATGACTCAATCATTAATATGTTGACAGACGAGTATAAAGTTTTCCATATGGAACACGGTGAAATCATGGAATCCATGCATCATTTTCTCCATTTAATAGACAAGTTAGATAATTTAAGAAAGTCTTTTTCTAACAAATATTTTGCTAACAAAAAGATTAAGATCTATTTGCTGGGAATGGCAATTAAAGGTTATAGCCATTAAAGAATCAAATTATTTGAATAATTTGGACATCCCTTAACTGCTTGGAAAGTTGATCGAACATGAAAATGAATTGAAATTTCTCACTACAAGTGAACTAAACTCCAAAAATAAAGAGAAGGTCAAAGAAGATGATTGGGATATTTCTTTGAAAACATTGTCATCAAAGACAAATAAAGTAGATGATAATAGTGATAGTTCTGATGAAGGCTCTTCCAAAGATGAAGAGATAAGGTTATTCGTCAAGTACTACAATCAAATATAAAGAAGCACAAGCTCAAACATTCTGACAAAAATTTGATCATCTTCAATGAGTCACATCCGCATAAGCAAAATAGGAAAAAGGAATAAGGTGTCACATGTTATGATTGCAAAAAGTCAGGTCTTTACTAAACAATGTGTCAGAGTTTCAACAAGTTGTTTACTGGTGAATTTGGTAAACAAAACAAGTTTCTATTAATACTTAAAGGATTAAACTCAAAAATATCATGGAACATATTTGTGTGAATATTCACTTTTGAACATGTTGTTATCGAAATCGAAATACAATGTTTGAAAGATAATGATCTGAACTTGAGTGAAATTGAAACGTAAAAAAATTGTAAATAAAGTGACTGAAATCGATACATAAAGACTTTAAAGGTAAAATGATAGAAAATATCTTAAATGAAAGAATGAATTAAATGTAAAATGCTTGAAATTTATAAATGTGAAACGCATACGTACATATTTCCTCAATCGTTTCTCGACACGCGTATACTTTAAGTTGTAGAATTTATAGTACAATTGAGGACCCTTACAACATAACCAAACATTTACTTATATACTAGTCTAAAATAACTATCCACAATGGTCGACTAGACACATCGCGCCATGTTTCTCCTTCATGCAACCGTTATCTTTGATAAACTTCGACATGTCTTCAAATTACCAGCTGATTCTATCCAAATTTGCCTCATTCGGATGATCAAAATAAACAACTTAAATATTGGAAATTTCACTAAGTCCAGACTCCACAAAGACTCCTTTATTTTTACTACAGGATTCGAATGGCAACTTCCAAACCACCCTTTGTAATACCCCAAAATTTACCCTTTATTTTTCATGGGATTGTGTTTCACATTGCATTAGCATCATACTAGGTCATACTCATTGCATACTGCATCAGTGACTTGGGAAATCAGGGTTTGATTGGTCACTCCTTAACAGAAGGAGCCCACACAAAGCAAAATTAAGAATTGGACTTTATTTTCCAAATATACAAGTCTCAAGGGTCTCAATATGGTCCAAGTATCCTATGGTGGTCTACCGTTTATCAGTGGAAGATTCAGGGCTCTTAGAGTGTGCATATGGATTTAATCAGGAAACTAGGGTTTCATGGCTATCTGCAACAGACAAGGTTTGGTTGGAAGTGAAGGAGCTCATTCATGTCATGATTATGGAGGCATCTTGGTCTAGGAAGATTCACAATTATCTCAGAAAGATCCATTGGCAATCAGTGCAATCAGTTCCTGATCATTTTGCCCTAAAAATAGGGTTTGGTATAAAATCGGTTTATTTCTGATTCCTTGGGTGAAACTATTTTCCATGGCCCTCCATATTTCCACAAGTGTCTACATACAAAAAATCAGCTCTTTATTTGAGCCAGAGGTGCTTCAATTGATCAATGGAATCGGGAATCAGACAGTTTGGCAAAAGTCAATTGTGGGTCCAGAAAAGTCAACTCCTGACATTTTGAAAGTGGAATCTCAAAATTAATGCCTAAGGGAGCCTACATGTGAAATTTTATCAAGGTTAGATCACGGATTCATCATTTAATCAGGAGTTGGAAAAGTTACTAAATTTGGAAATAGTTGACTTTCCATTTAGGGCAAGTTTTTATGATTTTTGCACCCACTTTAAGCCCATTTTCCATCAATATGCAAGCTCCATTTGAAAATGTCTCAAACATGAAATTTGTTCCTCTTGTTCCAAGCTTTCTAGAGATATAAAGTTTGTTTCATTTGGATTAAAATTGAGAAAGTTATGCTTGGTCAAAGTGGGACATTATTTTAGAACACTTGGAACATTTTCTAAGTCAAAAATCTGCAAATTTGTCAAGACTTATGGGCCAATTTTCTGGCATTTCAAGGCATCTTTTGAAAACACTTTCTTCATAACAATTGTACCTTGCTATGTCCTCTTTCACATCCTTTTGGAATCATCCCATTTGGATCATTGGTTTGAAAGATACACTCATCTAAAGTTGGCCTCATGGACTGAATTTTTAGGCAGCATTTGGGCCTAACTGGCCTAACCATTTTGCAGTTATGGAACCTGAACTTTATGGCCATTTTTCACCTCTTTCCACTCATCATTTCAACTTGTGTTCAACATGAAAGATGTTAAGCTCCATGCCCTTTTTCTACTGTTTGTATTGCCTTGTCATTTGGTCATGTACTCATCAAGATACAAAGCCCCAAACTCACCTATTTGGTTTGTTTTTATGCTGCACAAGAAAACCAAGTCAGACCACAAAACCAACCAACACACGTTTTACCTCATTTGGCCATTTGCTTTATGTTCACTCACTTAAGTTTTGCTACATTTAGAACTTGCTTTCACCACCTCACTTTTTGCACCTTTTGCACATAATCCAAGCCAAACACTTCAAGTCCATTAAGAGCACTTTAACCCTACATATATAAGCTTAGAAACCCTAATCTGAAAGATAGAGGCTGCTGTATTTCGAGCTAGGCAAGGCAAGAGGAAAAAGACCAAGTTGCATTCCCTTTGATTTTCACAAGTTCTTGAAATTTCAAAGCACCAAGAGCATCTTCCTTTTCTATCTTCTCCACTACCAAGAAGCAGTGGACTGTTCTCCACTAGGTAACCTCCTTATCCCAACCTTCCATGGCCATGAATATCATGCTTGTTCATTACTTTTTTTTCATGTTCACCATGCTTACTTCATGATTATTTTTCCATTATGCCATGTTGGTTTCATGCTTATTTTCCATGTAAATAATATGCCATGTTTGTCTATGAAGCCCTCACCATGAGGCATTGTGATTGAGCTTGAGTTTGTGTTGTGAAATTTTTTCCGTATCCGTGTGCGCGTAGCTCCCTTTTTGTTCACTTTTCACCATGTTTAAGTCATTATTTTCAATAAAACAAGATACCATTGTGTTCTACTCATTTCGAACTTGAACTTTTGTTTTTATATCATCCCATTTGGTGGACCATAGCTTGAGAAATCTTGGTTGGAAGATGAGCAAATTTCCTGTGTTTTCGCGTTTCATTATGCATGGCTATTAGGGCTTTTCACGTTGCATGAAGGAAGCGACACGTGTCTGTTTAGCAATCGTTAGATCGGGCGCATGTCCCACGATCTTACCCGCCCAGGCTGGTTTTTGTCTTTAGTCACTTACTCCACATGACCAATTGATTCACGTGTTACATAGATTATAAATGTACATTTATTTTCTGTGTCACGCTGGAATTCATCATGGACTGGGCCTATGCGCTGTTGACACCACCCATCTGGCCCATCATCACCATTTATCCCTTTATTTTATTTTCATTTTTTATTTCCATTTTATTTTTCTGTTTTGCTTTTTAATTAATAAAAATATTTTATTTGTACACAAAAATACCAAAAAATATTTTTCACATTCTTTAATGTTTTATTTAATTTATTTAATTTTTATTTTCATATTTTATTTAATGTTAATATTTTATTTTAATTATTTGTTTCAAATAGTCCATTTTGACACACATATTTTTATTAATTTTTTTTTCATGACTTAAATTTATTTTTAACTTCTGATTTTTAGGATGAGGGTTGACCAATCTCTCATGGTCAACCTGACCTTTTATTGGGATTTTATTTCTCATTTTTAATTGATTTTGGATTTATTTTTGACCTAGTTTTCTTGGTTGACTTTTCAATCGACTTCTGTTTTATTTCAATTAATTTATACACTAATTCACATTATTTTTAAAATCTTTTTGGGGGATGATGATGCCCTGACCCCATCTTAGTTAGTTTAATTTTTCATAATTTTAT